>NW_026880467.1:0-303725 GCF_032173495.1 Musca vetustissima
TCAATGTTATTGCTGAGAGTGAAGACTGCATACAAACACTGGACAACAAAGAAGAGCAAGAAAATGCAAGAATAAATTAATCACCGATTGACGATCACTTACAGCGGAGAAAACTAAGTATAAGAGATAAATTTATAATTGAAACAGTGGGACAAACAAGAACATTTTTGAAAAATAATAAGGACGTACTAATATTAAACGCAGACAATGGGGGAAAAACAGTAGCCATGTATAAAAATGATTATGAAATGAAAATGAAGGATATAATTCAAGACATGTGTACATATCGCAGACTAAAAAGAGATCCAACGACCACCCGACAAACAAAAACAACAAATTAGTGGAAAAATTATATAACTTGAACATCATAAATATCACCGAAAAGAACAAATTAATGACAAATACCTAACTCGCTCCACGGATTTATGGTCTACCAAAGATTCACAAAGACGGAATACCACTACGACCGATATGCTCATCCATAAATTCACCTACCCACGGACTGTCCAAATACATTGTAGATATTTTAAGTAACATTTGACGAAGGACTCAGCTTACAATATCAAGGATGCAAGAGAATTTAAATCCAAAATCAAAGAGGTGAACATTGTAGATGACGAAATATTAATATCATTTGACGTAGTGTCGTTGTTCCCCAGCGTTCCAATAAACTTAGCACTAAAAAGAAAATGACATTGCCCTAAAATGGAACACATTGAAAGACTATACCAGAATACCAAAATAATTTATTTATATAAATATACTTCCGTATTAAAGACTCCAGATATTTTATATTTCAAGACAAGGTGTACGAACAACGGAAAGGACTTCCAATGGGTTCACCAGCGTCACCGATTATAGCTGACGTAATAATGGAGGAATTATTGGACGCTTCTATAGAAAAGATGACGATGAAACCAAGGATATTAACAAAATACGTGGACGATATATTTTGTATAGTGAAAAAACGGAAGTCGAAAATACACTAAGGGTATTGAATTCATTCGACAAAAACATACAATTTACACATGAAATAGAGGAAAATGACAAGCTGCCATATCTAGATGCAATGATAATCAGACAAGACAAGGAACTTAAATTAGATTGGTACCAAAAACCAACAGCATCTGGACGACTTATAAACTTTTATTCCAATCATCCACGAAGAGTGAAGATAAATACGGCAACAAATTTTATACATAGAGTTTTCAATATAAGTGACGAACAATTCCACCAAAACAATGAAATCAAAATACGACGCATATTAAAAAAGAATGATTTTCCACGAAAAATAATCGACGAACTATTAAAGCATGCAAAACAGATTAAAAACTTGAGAATTGGAGAAGAGAATGAAAAAGTGTATAAATCTTTAACTTACATCCCAGGATTTTCGGAGAGATTTTGCAGATCTAATGTGTACAATAAGGACAAATTCCAGATAGCTTTAAAGACCATCAACACTGTTAATAATATGTTCAGTAAAACAAAGACAAAGACAAAAAAAGAGGATAAGTGCAACAAGACACATCAATAAATATCAACGTTTAAAAGAAAAACAGAAAGAAGAACTCAACATACAACATAATAAAGAGTGGTTTACCAACAACACAAACGAGGAGATAGCAAACGACGTTCAGTGGATGTTGTCGTTGGGACCAAAGTTCGCTCTGCCGACAACACACACATCATTCCCTCTACTCAATGTTATTGCTGAGAGTGAAGACTGCATACAAACACTGGACAACAAAGAAGAGCAAGAAAATGCAAGAATAAAATTAGTATCACTCATTGACGATCACTTACAGCGGAGAAAACTAAGTATAAGAGATAAATTTATAATTGAAACAGTGGGACAAACAAGAACATTTTTGAAAAATAATAAGGACGTACTAATATTAAACGCAGACAAAGGGTGAAAAACAGTAGCCATGTATAAAAATGATTATGAAATGAAAATGAAGGATATAATTCAAGACATGTGTACATATCGCAGACTAAAAAGAGATCCAACGACCACCCTGCAAAACAAAAACAACAAATTAGTGGAAAAATTATATAACTTGAACATCATAAATATCACCGAAAAGAACAAATTAATGACAAATACCTCACTCGCTCCACGGATTTATGGTCTACCAAAGATTCACAAAGACGGAATACCACTACGACCGATATGCTCATCCATAAATTCACCTACCCACGGACTGTCCAAATACATTGTAGATATTTTAAAACATTTGACGAAGGACTCAGCTTACAATATCAAGGATGCAATAGAATTTAAATCCAAAATCAAAGAGGTGAACATTGAAGATGACGAAATATTAATATCATTTGACGTAGTGTCGTTGTTCCCCAGCGTTCCAATAAACTTAGCACTAAAGACGATCGCCGAAAAATGGAACACATTGAAAGACTATACCAGAATACCAAAAGATTTATTTATAGAAATACTGACTCTTTGTATTAAAGACTCCAGATATTTTATATTTCAAGACAAGGTGTACGAACAACGGAAAGGACTTCCAATGGGTTCACCAGCGTCACCGATTATAGCTGACGTAATAATGGAGGAATTATTGGACGCTTCTATAGAAAAGATGACGATGAAACCAAGGATATTAACAAAATACGTGGACGATATATTTTGTATAGTGAAAAAAACGGAAGTCGAAAATACACTAAGGGTATTGAATTCATTCGACAAAAACATACAATTTACACATGAAATAGAGGAAAATGACAAGCTGCCATATCTAGATGCAATGATAATCAGACAAGACAAGGAACTTAAATTAGATTGGTACCAAAAACCAACAGCATCTGGACGACTTATAAACTTTTATTCCAATCATCCACGAAGAGTGAAGATAAATACGGCAACAAATTTTATACATAGAGTTTTCAATATAAGTGACGAACAATTCCACCAAAACAATGAAATCAAAATACGACGCATATTAAAAAAGAATGATTTTCCACGAAAAATAATCGACGAACTATTAAAGCATGCAAAACAGATTAAAAACTTGAGAATTGGAGAAGAGAATGAAAAAGTGTATAAATCTTTAACTTACATCCCAGGATTTTCGGAGAGATTTTGCAGATCTAATGTGTACAATAAGGACAAATTCCAGATAGCTTTAAAGACCATCAACACTGTTAATAATATGTTCAGTAAAACAAAGACAAAGACAAAAAAAGAGGATAAGTGCAATGTAGTTTATAGGATAGCATGTAACGGTGACGAAGGTGATGTATGCCAAAAGGTATACATTGGCACGACAAAAACAAAATTAAAAACTAGACTTTCCGGACATAAATCTGATCAAAAATCTGACAAACCATTAGAGCAAAAGACGGCGCTAGCAGCACACTGCACTTTGACTGGTCACAAACCAAATTTCAAAGATATTGACATTGTAGCACAGGAAAATAATTACAAGAGACGATTTACATTAGAAATGTTACACATCATAAATGTACCGACGGAAAAAAGAATTAATTATAAAACTGACACAGACCACTGTGCACATATCTATAGGAACTTAGTACATAAGCACAGACGAAAAAAGAAAACTTAGTTTGACTGTGACGTTAAAGTAATGTAGACGCTTTTCCTCTACATTAATATAAATGTAAGATTCGTGAATTTGTCGTTTATCAATTTGTAACTAATTGTATTCTTTGTAACAGATCCCTGAAGATGATTGTCGATGACAATCGAAATATTGGAGAAATAAATAAAAAACAAAGTTAAACAAAAACAAACGTTTTTCATTGACCTTCAGCCGAACGATCATCAAACAGAATTAAAAATTTCCAGGTCAACTATAAACAACAACAGCAAAATACACGGGAGGCACACCGAAAAAGAGTAAGATATCAAGTTCAAAATGCAATTGTACAAAGAGATAAAAGAAAAATATGACAACAACACCATCAACACCACAAAACAATATTCAAAATATAATAAACAAACCTCAATACTGACAGCGTCCATAACATATTTAATAAAGTGCAGAAATATAGGAATAATACCAACATTCATTAGCAACACAACAAAAAACACATACAACATGTTCAAAAGAAACGACGAAATCCCGCCAAATTTACTGACAATAATAGAAACATACAACTACAATTTCCATTTAAAAATTTTAAAACTTTTAATACAGCAAAAACTTAAGGAACTTCGCAACAACAAAACATTACTTTCAAAAACAAGGGATAATCTCCAACATTTTATGGACGAGAAAGATTATAACACTTATATTGAGAGCGAAAATTCTCTCCGAAAGAGTTATGACAACAATAACAAAACAAGACACATCAATAAATATCAACGTTTAAAAGAAAAACAGAAAGAAGAACTCAACATACAACATAATAAAGAGTGGTTTACCAACAACACAAACGAGGAGATAGCAAACGACGTTCAGTGGATGTTGTCGTTGGGACCAAAGTTCGCTCTGCCGACAACACACACATCATTCCCTCTACTCAATGTTATTGCTGAGAGTGAAGACTGCATACAAACACTGGACAACAAAGAAGAGCAAGAAAATGCAAGAATAAAATTAGTATCACTCATTGACGATCACTTACAGCGGAGAAAACTAAGTATAAGAGATAAATTTATAATTGAAACAGTGGGACAAACAAGAACATTTTTGAAAAATAATAAGGACGTACTAATATTAAACGCAGACAAAGGGGGAAAAACAGTAGCCATGTATAAAAATGATTATGAAATGAAAATGAAGGATATAATTCAAGACATGTGTACATATCGCAGACTAAAAAGAGATCCAACGACCACCCTGCAAAACAAAAACAACAAATTAGTGGAAAAATTATATAACTTGAACATCATAAATATCACCGAAAAGAACAAATTAATGACAAATACCTCACTCGCTCCACGGATTTATGGTCTACCAAAGATTCACAAAGACGGAATACCACTACGACCGATATGCTCATCCATAAATTCACCTACCCACGGACTGTCCAAATACATTGTAGATATTTTAAAACATTTGACGAAGGACTCAGCTTACAATATCAAGGATGCAATAGAATTTAAATCCAAAATCAAAGAGGTGAACATTGAAGATGACGAAATATTAATATCATTTGACGTAGTGTCGTTGTTCCCCAGCGTTCCAATAAACTTAGCACTAAAGACGATCGCCGAAAAATGGAACACATTGAAAGACTATACCAGAATGCCAAAAGATTTATTTATAGAAATACTGACTCTTTGTATTAAAGACTCCAGATATTTTATATTTCAAGACAAGGTGTACGAACAACGGAAAGGACTTCCAATGGGTTCACCAGCGTCACCGATTATAGCTGACGTAATAATGGAGGAATTATTGGACGCTTCTATAGAAAAGATGACGATGAAACCAAGGATATTAACAAAATACGTGGACGATATATTTTGTATAGTGAAAAAAACGGAAGTCGAAAATACACTAAGGGTATTGAATTCATTCGACAAAAACATACAATTTACACATGAAATAGAGGAAAATGACAAGCTGCCATATCTAGATGCAATGATAATCAGACAAGACAAGGAACTTAAATTAGATTGGTACCAAAAACCAACAGCATCTGGACGACTTATAAACTTTTATTCCAATCATCCACGAAGAGTGAAGATAAATACGGCAACAAATTTTATACATAGAGTTTTCAATATAAGTGACGAACAATTCCACCAAAACAATGAAATCAAAATACGACGCATATTAAAAAAGAATGATTTTCCACGAAAAATAATCGACGAACTATTAAAGCATGCAAAACAGATTAAAAACTTGAGAATTGGAGAAGAGAATGAAAAAGTGTATAAATCTTTAACTTACATCCCAGGATTTTCGGAGAGATTTTGCAGATCTAATGTGTACAATAAGGACAAATTCCAGATAGCTTTAAAGACCATCAACACTGTTAATAATATGTTCAGTAAAACAAAGACAAAGACAAAAAAAGAGGATAAGTGCAATGTAGTTTATAGGATAGCATGTAACGGTGACGAAGGTGATGTATGCCAAAAGGTATACATTGGCACGACAAAAACAAAATTAAAAACTAGACTTTCCGGACATAAATCTGATCAAAAATCTGACAAACCATTAGAGCAAAAGACGGCGCTAGCAGCACACTGCACTTTGACTGGTCACAAACCAAATTTCAAAGATATTGACATTGTAGCACAGGAAAATAATTACAAGAGACGATTTACATTAGAAATGTTACACATCATAAATGTACCGACGGAAAAAAGAATTAATTATAAAACTGACACAGACCACTGTGCACATATCTATAGGAACTTAGTACATAAGCACAGACGAAAAAAGAAAACTTAGTTTGACTGTGACGTGTAATGTAGACGCTTTTCCTCTACATTAATATAAATGTAAGATTCGTGAATTTGTCGTTTATCAATTTGTAACTAATTGTATTCTTTGTAACAGATCCCTGAAGATGATTGTCGATGACAATCGAAATATTGGAGAAATAAATAAAAAACAAAGTTAAACAAAAACAAACGTTTTTCATTGACCTTCAGCCGAACGATCATCAAACAGAATTAAAAATTTCCAGGTCAACTATAAACATTTTTTTAATCCACACCTTCAAAAAAATCCTTAAATCCTTGAAAAATATATATTTTTTTTCAAAATGTAACCCTTTGGTTGAATCCTTAATAAATATTTTTTCAAAATTTAACCCTTTAGATGGATAAATAATAATTTTTTTTTCTGAAATCTACGCCTAAGTTGGATCCTTCAAAGATATGTTTTAAGAATCCAAGCCTTGGGTGGATCCATAAAAAATATTTTTTTGGATCCTTAAATTTTTTTTATCCACGCCTTGGTTAGATCCTTAAAAAATATTTTTGGTATTTTTTAAATATCTACGCCTTGGGTGGATCCTTAAAAATATTTTTTTTAATCCACTCCTTGGTTGTTGCTTGAGAAAAAGTATGTAAAAAATATATCATCGCTTCCCTTGTAGTTGTATTATTTTGATTAAGTTGCCTCCTACCGGCCACTATTGTTCGCTCCATTTATTCTCTCGTCATTTTAATTACCTTTTGTTTAACGTTTATTGCCAATTGCGTATTTAATTAGCTTCGGGCAATTACTATGACAAGGTGGATTACATCGGAGGCTTTATTACAAAATGAAATTGTCACACAATTTGGATTAAACTTCCGTTAGCATGGCCGACACTCTCCACCACTCAATTGGGTAGATAGTTACCTGGGCCCCAAACAATGAATGGCTGGCTGGCCGGCCACTTCCACTGAAATTGGCCAATGAGCAAATCGATCAGATCTATTGGTGTATTGACCACAAAGCAGGCTACTAGTATTCAATAAAATTTCAATTCAATGGTGAACATTTGTAAATTTGTCACTTTAGAATTTCACAGAAATGAGGAATGTGGGTGGAATGGGGGGTGGTTGGAAAGGCTAGGTTACCATGTGAGTGAGTGACGGGGTGCTTGAATTTTGACCTGCCCCTGTCATCACAATTGTTGTTGTGTCTTCAATTGTAAATTTTTAGACATTTTGAAGTGACATATTGCATTGAAGTTGACCTAACCTCCCCCACTTCCACTCTCTTCTACTACTTCAAATTTAATCAGTGTGACCATCTCACTCTCTCTTCTGCCAAAGTGACACGAAAGCCCCTTCAACTAGATTTTATTGTAGTCGTCGTTGTTGTTGTTGCTGCTACTGCTGCTGTTAATGTTGTTGAATAACTGTAAAGTAGCCACATAATGTTTTGTAGCCGGAATGAATTGTTCGGTGGGAGGAGAACGACGTAGTGGGCTGGGGTTATGGTCCTTCCGTAACTCGTAATTCATTCAGTTATTCATGGCTTCATTCAGTTTGAAGCGTGCCACAGTCAGTCGTCAATAGAAGAGCTTTAGGTCTTCGTCATAGAAGAGCTTTAGGTCTTCGTCATAGAAGAGCTTTAGGTCTTCGTCATAGAAGAGCTTTAGGTCTTCGTCATAGAAGAGCTTTAGGTCTTCGTCATAGAAGATCTTTAGGTCTTCGTCATAGAAGAGCTTTAGGTCTTCGTCATAGAAGAGCTTTAGGTCTTCGTCATAGAAGAGCTTTAGGTCTTCGTCATAGAAGAGCTTTAGGTCTTCGTCATAGAAGAGCTTTAGGTCTTCGTCATAGAAGAGCTTTAGGTCTTCGTCATAGAAGAGCTTTAGGTCTTCGTCATAGAAGAGCTTTAGGTCTTCGTCATAGAAGAGCTTTAGGTCTTCTTCATAGAAGAGCTTTAGGTCTTCTTCATAGAAGAGCTTTAGGTCTACTTCATAGAATAGTTTTAGGTCATCTTCATAGAAGAGCTCTAATGGTTTTCATTGTCCCTAGGTCTTCCTATAGCCGGGCTCCAATTGTGTGCCCACTTTTATCCCACTGTGCCCCTTTTCCAAGCATTTATTGCCCGACACGCACTAAGAATGGGGTAATTAAATTTCTTGTTATTGTTGTTGCTGTTGCTTTTATCATTGTTTACAATATCATTATATGCTGAAAGTGCACCACGACGATAATCACGATTACAACCATGATGATGACGATGAGGACGTTGACGAAGTTGATAATGACGTTGTGCTGCACGGAAGATGGAGTGTCATAAAGATGAGCACAAGGATGAGGTGGTAAACCGCATAAGAGGACAAACATAAAACATGGGGAAGGAAAGCAATTGTGTTAAGTAGAAACACGTACGAACATGAGGAACCATTGCTAGAGAGAAGAGAGAGAGAGGGGTCATATTGAGGGAAGCCATAAATGAGTCATTGTAGAAAAATATACGAAGTTGGTTTAGGAAGTAGTGGGGAGCTCTTCTTTCTAAAATGTAACAGGGTTCTTTATAGAATGACTTTCAATTTCATTAATAGGGTGTATTCAGGCCTACTTTGTAGAAGTGTTCTATGTCTTCATTATAGGAGAACTCTAGGCCTTCTTTATAAAAGGGCTCTAGGCATTCGTAATAAAGGTCTTTATGGAGGGAATATAAGCCTCCGTTATAGCAAGGATCTAAAAGGATATATAGAAGGACTCATGGATTTTTTAAATAAGGAATCCTGGACATCTTTATGGAAGGTCCCTAGGTCTTTTTAATAAGGGCTGTTGAACCTCTTTCTAGAAGGTTCCTAGGTCTCCTTTATAAAAGCTCCTTATTGAAGGGATATAGTTATTTTTTTGTAGAAAGGTTTCAGGTCTTCCTTGTAGCAGGACTCTAGATATCCTTCGAAGAAGATTTACAAGGATGTATGGGTTTTTTATGGTCTGATTCTAGGCCTTCCTTATAGTGAGCCTTTAGCTCCATATTTTCTTTTACCTACGAAAAACCGAACCTCGTATTCCCATAATTGCAAATTCCCCCTTTTCCCCTTCTTCCCTCCGCCTCTCACACACATATGTTCCCGTCCATTGTAACATTAATGCTTTATTGTCCTCCCCTTTAATTTTTCTCCTGGTTTTCTCTTTCGTACACAATTTCCTAGTAGAAAGGCCAGGAATAGGTTGAAGGTTTTATTGGGCAAAACCCATTAATTACTTCGTAAATGAGTTTGAAGCAAACAAGCTGCTGCAACAACAACAACAGCAGCAACCAGCAAATAGTATGATTTCAAATGCCAACAATGAAAAAGTTGCAAATTAAAAAAAAAACGAAAATTATTTAAACTGACACAGATAGCAAAGTTCCTGGCTTCGGGTGGTGGTTGATGTTGGTGGTGGTTGTTGTTGTTCCATGGTAATTGCCATTGGCGTAAAAATGGTAGTTCACTGCAATAAATAAAATTAGTTTGGAGAAAAAAATGTGCAGAATGTAATTGATGAAACGGCATTTTTAGTCAAAGACTTCAATGGGGAGGACCCAAAGGCCTTATATAAAGATAACTTCTTCTAAGGAAGGTCCGTAAAGAAAGCCCAAAGCCTTTACAGAAATCCTATAACAGATCTTCTATGGAGAACGTAAAACGAATCCATACTGAAGACCCCAAGCCTAGAACCCTTTTTTAAAAGTCTTTCTTAAAGCAGGTCTTCAATGGAGAATAGTCTAGAGTTCTTCTATATAGAAGGTTTATAGAAGGACTCTGCTATTACGAGAAATTAATAAAGGATGAAGACCTTCTTTGGTAATACCTTTTGTCCCTCTATAAAGCAGACCAAGGATCCTGCGTCTTCTCTTTGTGTACAGCTCATCGATAAAGAAGTCCTAGAGCAGTTCTAGAAATAAGACTAGAATTTGACTATGGAGAAGGCCTGGCGTCCAAATATGACGCTAGACTTTGTTTATAGATCTAGACAACCTACCTTTTATAAAGAAGTCCGAAAGCCTTGATATGCAGAAGAACTACAACCTCTTCTCTACAGATGGTCTAGAGATTTTCTAGAAAGAGGCCTAATGACTTTCTAGGCCTCATAACAACTTTATGAGCCCTTCTAGAGCCCTTCTCTCTGAAAAAGTTCGAGATCCCATGGATAAAGAAGTCCTAGAGCCCTTTTGCAAATAAATTCTGAAGAAAAGCTAAATCGGGAGAGCTTCTATAAAAATCGCTTCAAGCTAATCTATGACAAAAACGTATAGACCATCTACAAAAAAAGGACTTGAGCCCTTCTATAAAGAAGACCCATGAAACTTCTACAAAGGAAACTTTGAATCCCTCTATATGGAAATTGAGAAAATTGAGGCCTCCGATAAAGAAGACCAAGTGATCTTCTATAAACAAAGCATAGATCCCTTCTATATAGAAGAATCAGAATCTATGAACAATTTCTACATCACTCCTGGTCTTCGATAAGATGAACTTCACTAGACCTAGAGGTCTATTGCGAATAAAATCTGACCTACCGATTAAAACAAGGCCTAGATTTCTTATTTGAAGAATGCCTTTTCTGAAGAAGGTCTATGAAAAAGTCTTATAGCTCTTCTGTTTAAAAAGGTTAGAATCCGGTTATGAAGAAGTATTAGACCTCTTACACGAGGACCTCTGAAAAAGGTCGAGATTGCTTCTTTGAAGAACGACACAAGCTCTTCTATGAAGAAAACCTATGAACAATTTTTACATCACTCCTGGTCTTCGATAAGATGAACTTCGGGAGTCCTAGAGGTCTATTGCGAATAAAATCTGGCATACCGACTAAAACAAGGCCTAGATTTCTTATTTGAAGAATCCCTTTTCTGAAGAAGGTCTATGAAAAAGTCTTATAGCCCTTCTGTAAAAAGGTTAGAGTCCGATTGTGAAGAAGTATTAGACCTCTTACACGAGGACCTCTGAAAAAGGTCGACATTGCTTCTTTGAAGAACAACACAAGCTCTTCTATGAAGAAAACTTAGAACCCATATATAAAGGACTTGAACCCTTGAATCGTCTATAAAGGAAGCTTAGAACCCTTCGATAAGGAAGGCCAAGGGACTTTCTATAAACAAAACATTCAGCCCTTCTATACAGCAGAGTCGGACACATTCTATAAACTTTTTTAAATCACTTCTGTCTACGATAAGAAGAACTTTTGGTGTCCTAGAGATCGAGATCGCTTCTTTGAGCCATTCTATAAAGGAAAAAGGCTTAGAGCACTTCTGTAAAAAAGCTTAGAGTCCGACTGTGAATATGGATTAGACCTCTTATACGAGGATCTATGTAGAAGGTCGAGAGCGCTTCTATGAAGAATGCCACAAGCTCTTCTATGAAGAAAACTTAGAGCTCATCTTGAGACCTTCTATAAGAAAAAGACACACGAACCTTCGATAAAGAAGGCCAAGGAACTTTCAATAAACAAAACATTGAGCCCTTCTATACAGACGAATCGGAACCATTCTATGAACCTTTTCTAAATCGATGCTGGTCTTCGATAAGAAGAACTTCTGGAACCCTAAAAGAAGACCTCTCTTCTCTAAGAGCAGAAATTATTGTGGTTCATTAATACGACAACCTCCTAAACTTCTCAAGATGTCCATCACAATTTCTTTCCGAACTTATTAGAGAAGACATTTTGGTCCTCCATCTGAAGACCCATGTGGTATTTGATGAAAAGGTCTTTTGGTATTCGATATGTAGACCTTCTGTTCTTCTATAAGAAGACTTCTTGGTCTCCTACAAGAAGACCTTCTGGTCTTCTTAAAGAAAATCTTATGGTGTTCTATAAGAAAATATTCTGGCCTTTTATAAGATGAAATTCTCGCCTTTTTTATAGATGACCTTCTGGTCTTTTAAAATGAAAACTTGTGGGCCCCTTAAAAACTATTTTTGATCTCCTACAAGACCTTCTATAAAAAAATCCTACTCGCCTTCTATAAGAAGATATCCTGCATGACCTTCTAGCATTTTTCAGATGAGCTTCAGGTATTTTAAAGCAAGGCATTATGTTCCTCTATAAGAAGGCCTTCTGGTATTCTACAGGAATACCGTCCAGTCTTCTGTAAGAATACATTCTGCTGTAATATAAAAATACCTCCTGGTCTTCTATAATATGACCTTGTAGTCTTCTACATTCTAGCATTCTATTCTGGCCTTTTATAAGATGAAATTCGGGCCTTTTTTTTAGATGTCCTTCTGGTCTTTTAAAAGAAAACCCTGTGGGTCTCCTAAAAACTATTTTTGATCTCCTACAAGAAGGCCTTCTAGTCTTCTATAAAAAAAAATCCTACTCGCCTTCTATAAGAAGATATCCTGCATGACCTTCTAGCATTTTTCAGATGAGCTTCAGGTATTGTGAAGCAAAGCCTCATATTCCTGTAAGAATACCTTCTGCTGTAATATAAAAATACCTCCTGGTCTTCTATAATATGACCTTGTAGTCTTCTAGCTTCTAGAATTCTATAAGAATACCTTCTGGCCTGGAATAACAATACCTTCTGGGGTTCTATAATAAGACCTACTGACCTTCTCTAATATGACTTCTTGGTCTTCTATAATTTGACCTAAATGTCCTTTATAGATGACGTTCTGGTCTTTTAAAAAAGAATCTTCTATTCCTCCCATCGTCTACTGGAAGACCGTTTAGCCTTCTATAAGAAGATCTTCTGGTCCTATTTAAGAAAGACCTTGAAGAAGACCTTCTGGTTCACTTTAAGAAGACCTTCTTGTTCACTTTAAGAAGACCTTCTGATCTTCTCTAAGAGGACATTTTTGTCTTCTCTAAGAAGACCTTCTGGTATTTTATAAGATGTCTTGCTGGTCTTCTACATACAGATATTCGGGTCATCTATAAGAAGACCTCCTGATCGTCTGGTCTTATTTAAGAAAGACCTTCTGGTCCTCTTGAAGAAGATCTTCTGGTATTCTTTAATAAGACCTTCTGGTTCACTTTAAGAAGACCTTCTGATCTTCTCTAAGAGAACTTTTTTGTCTTCTCTAAGAAGACCTTCTGGCATTTTATAAGGTGTCTTGCTGGTCTTCTACATACAGTTATTCGGGTCGTCTATAAGAAGTCCTTCTGATCTTCGACAATATCGCCTGCTGTTCTTTTTAAAAACAAAGTCATTCAAATCTTCTATAAGATGATCTTCTGGTCTTCTAGAAGAATGCCTTCCGGCCTCTTGTAAGAAGTCCGTCTACCACCTGACTTAGTTATTTACCAAGAAACCCCAATTCATTCACATAGTAGATTAAGTTGTTGGCTGCCCAAAAAAAAAATGTGTTTGTTAAACATTTTCTGGTTTAAAAGTGAAGGACTAACAACCTCAACTCCTGTTGTCTATTTTTGTTGTTGTCCTGATGAAATCACTAACCCGAAAAAACAACACAACAACTCAATTTAAAATAATGCCAAAAACATTCACATCAATGTTGGTTGCTTCTACAACAACCGTTGATGGCTGGTCTTACATCGAAGAATATGTAGAAGAAAGAGAGGGGCCAAGAGGAGAGGAATTGAAGGAGAGGCCAATATATTGTGCAAGATATCCTTTTGGACCATAACTGATAAACTGTTGTTATCTGACAAAAGAAGATAGTTCGAAGAAAATTTTAACACATTTAAGCTTTAAGCCTAAAGGACAGGAACGGAGAGCAATTGAAGATTTAGAGAGAGAGAAGGAGACAGAGAAAGAGAGTGAGGGGGAAAGGTTATGTTCAACATCATTGAGTTGTTAAGGGATTTGATGTGTTGTGTTTTTTCTCACTCACTACTTTAATGGTTGAGTTGGTTTTTTCTGGTGAAGACATCAGCCAGTAAAGGAGGAGGTGCGTTGGTCGTCAAAAAAATATATAAATGTGTGAGTGGGCGTGTATGTGTATGTGTGAATTGTTGATGTTTTGTGTTTATATTTTCGAACAGGAAAAAACGGAAATAAAGACATTGTAACAATTTCAAAACTTGTTTCCTGTTATGCTCTCAATAATGACACCATTTTTTTCTCCTGCACCACCTTCCTTAACAAATGACTGTCATTACGGCCTCAAACAAAAACAAGGACCTTTATATCCCTCCCCGTTTTTATTTCCCTTTTAAATATTAAAACAACTTTGCGGCTCATTTTCGCAAAATATTTCATTGGCCAAATATACTTTTTTTTAATGGCCAATCATTTATCTCGTTTTTGCCCCCAAGAGAACCCATAAAAGCCTTACCGAAGTTATGACCAAATATAAAAAAACATGGTATTTAATTTAAAATTTATTAACACCTCTGCGATGATTGATGATAGATGGCACAGATGGTGTCCAGGCCGAAAACAAAGCATTCGTTTATATTTATGACTCATAATGGACAGCATGGACATCTTGTTCTGTTCTCCACCCTGTCTCTATCTCTCATTGCCAGAGGTCATAACATTTAATGGTCGTAGCCTTCCCCCCAAAAATCAGACCATGAAATCATTGACTCATCAGTATCATCATCGGAGGTTTTGTTAAATGACCGTAACTTATTTTTTTAGTTTGATTTGATTTTAAGTCGAAAATTGTTGTTTGGTTGTGGTCAATATTTTCCCCCGAATGGTGGTGGTGGTCATGGCGGTGTTGATAGCATTTATTAGAAAACCATAATCGTTGATTGCGATGATTTTTAATTTGTTTTTTTTTTTTTTTTTTTGGCAAAATGATATCAAAATTACCAAAACCGATGATAATGATGTTCGGTTTTGGCCATCAACACTAAATTGGCTCATTTGCGGTAGGAAATATATGTAGGAGAGTAAAATTTTTATGGAGGGGTTGATGGGCAAACTGTAAAATGTTTCGATTTATTGAATGTGATATATTTACTCTGTAATGACATAATCATTAGAGCCTCCATAAAGATGAAGGACTTTGGCCTTATGGAACCGGAAGCCCTTCCATAAAGAATACCTAGCTTTAGAAGGGCTCTAGGTCTTCTTTATGGAAGGACTTCAGGTCTTCTTTCCAAAAAATGCTCTTAATCGTCTTTATAAATCGTCAGAAGGTCTTCAGTGTATAAGAGCTTTGGGTCATCTGGTGTCAATTCCATAGTCTAGAGACAAGCCCTTTTATAATGAAGAGATACACCCATTCCATACAAATACCTCAAATCTTTCTACATAGAATAACTAGAGTACTGCTATCCACAGCACTTTTATACAGAGGGGCTAAAAACCTTCTGTGAAGGAGACCCAGGGTTCTTTTATATATTTAAGATTTAGAGCCCTTTAAAAAAACTTACCTTACCAGCCATTCGATAAAGAAGACATAAAACCTTTCTGCAAAGAAGGCCTAGTGTACATTTTTATCACATTTTTATAAGGTCAAGAATCCTTCTATATAGAAGATCTAGAGCAATTTTATACAACTGACCTGGAGCTTGTCTATAAAGAGGACCTAAATAACTTCTATGAAAAAGACCTAGAGCCATTTTACAAAGCGATCTGCAGCAATGAACACGCAGCTCATGTCTGCAAAAAAGTCCTACAGAACATCTAAAGCTCTTCCACAATGAAGGCATAAACAATCTCTTTACCATCTTGAACCGATCTATAAAGAAGACCTAAAACCCTTCAATAACGAAATCCAAGTGCTATAGCATTTTCCATTACAAGGCCTCCTAAACATTTTTAAAATTACCATCACATTTTCTATTTAGAAGACCTTTTGGTCCTCAATATGCAGACCCATTGTCATTTTGAAAGACGACATGCTGTTCTTCTAAAAAAAAAATTCTTTCAGGTATTCTATGAGAAGGCATCTAGTTTTTGCAAGAAGACCTTTCGATCTTCGATAACAAGACCTTCTGGTCTTCTATAAGATGACAATTTGGCCTTTTTAGATGACTTTCAGGGCCTTTTTACATGAATTTCTGGTCTTTTAAGAGAAGGGCTTATGTTCCGATTTAAGAAGACCTTCTGGTATTCTACAAGAATAGCATCTGATCTTCTATAAGAAGATTTTTAGTCTTCTCTAAAAATACCTTCTGATATTATACAGGAAGGCCTTCTGGTATTCTTTAAGAAGACCTTATGGCATTCTATAAGAAGACCTACTAGCCTTCCTTAAGATGTCTATCACATTTTCCATAGCGAGATGACCTTCTAGATTTGTATTTTATATATTGAAGGCCCATAGGTCCTTCTATAGAAAGTCCCACGATCTGTCTCATAGAAATGTTCTAGATTCTCTATATAGAAAGATTCTAAACCTTATTTATGGAATGGGTATTGCTCTTCTTAAAAAAAAAAGCTTGTAGCACTTGCTCTTCTAAAAAATCAGGCATCTGGTCTTTTGGTCTTCGATAGAAAGACCTTCTGGTATAAGAAGACTTCTTGGTCTCCTACAGGATGGTGTTCTTAAATAAAACCCTCTGGTCTTCTATAAGATTACCTTCTGGAGTTTCATAAGAAGATGTTATTCTGGCCTTTTTAGATGTCCTTCTGGCATTTTAAAAGAAAACCTCTTGGGCCTCCTAAAAACCATTTTTGATCTCCTACAAGAAGACCTTCTAGTCTTCTATATAAAATCCTACTCGCCTTCTATAAGGAGATCACCTGGTCTTATATAAGATGGCCTTCTTCCTTCGGGTCTTTTAAAGGTAGGCCTTATGTTCCTCTATAAGAAGACCTTCTGTTTTGCTATAGGAAGACCATCTGATATTCTGCAGGAATACCCTCCAGTATTCTGTACGAATACCTTCTGAGGTTCTATAATATAAGTCTAGCACTTGACACTAAAAGACCTACTTGTCGCCTATATGAAATCCTTCTGGTCTTCTCTAAGAAATTATACTGATCATCTACAAGATGGGCTTCTGTTCTTCAATAAGATGACTTTTTGGTCTTTTAAAAGAACATTTTGTGGTCTCCCATTAGAAGTCATTTTATTGCCTGACTTATCTGTTTGCCAGAAAAAAATATTCACATAGTAGTAAGTTGTAGCCTCCCTGAGCAAAAGCCCATTTATAAAAAAGTCCAAGTGCTACAGCATTTTTTTATAAATAAGAACTATGCCCATTCCATAAACAAGGCCTTCTATATAGAGAATCTAAAGTAATTCCATAAACCAGATCTTCCTAGATCTGGAGCCCTTCAAAAAAGGTCCTAAGGACCTTCGTTTGATATGGCAATTCTATATATCAAACCTGAAGCCATTCTATTGAGAATACTTAGAGATGTTCTATGAAAAAGACCTAGATCTAGTCCTAGTTCGATAAAGCCGACCTGAAGCACTCATAAAGAAGACTTAGAAAAATTCAATAAAAATTATCCAAAGGCCTTTTATAAAAATGGCCTCCAGCAATTTTATAGAGATCTTCTATGAAGCTCGGAAACCATTCTATCAATAAGGATTTATAGAAAGTTTGAGAGAAGATCTGTTAAAATATTTACTTCTTTATGATATGAACTTCTATAGGATCTTTTGTCTTTCTTCGGAAGTCCAATTGTATTTCAAATTTAAGGCAGTCTTTATAAGAATATTTCTGTAAGGAGGTTGTTGGGTTTTTATAAGTTTTGGGTCTTCCGTAAGAAATCTTATTGATCTTCTATAAGAGGGTCAATAGCTCTTCCCTTCTACTATTCGATAAGAAGACATCTGATCTCTCAAAAATACCTTCTGGCCTTCCATATGAAGATCTTCAAGGATTCTAAAAAGGCGTTCTGTTCTTCCCTAAGAAGATTGTTTGATAATCTACAATGATAAAACATTCTATAAGTAAATCTTTTGAGCACCAATAAAAATATTATGTATGCCTATAAGAAGTCCTATAGGTATAATATAATCTAATGGTTTGCATGCCTATCAATCTTCAATAAGAGCAATATGTTAGGTAGATCTAGCTTCATTTATCTGCAACGTCTTTAGGATGATCACAATGGATTATATGTTTTCGAGTGGAGCGGCTGTCCCTTGAGAGTTGCACATCCTCTAACCTAACCTAAAAACCCTAGAAGATAAACCTGCTTCGTATTGAACACAAAAAGGTGTAGATAAAGCTGAAAGTCTCCTTTTAGTGAAGCAGTAGATTCGCTTAAAGAAGATCGATAAATCAAATAGAATATAAAGGAAAAAGTAGAGGTTAAGGCTCTTAGCTCCGCAGCTTTCAAGCTTAAATTTCTCCAAGAAAAACGATATCGTTTTCGTTTAGTTTGTAGATGTTCTCTATTGAGAGTTCTTCATTGAAAAACCCCACACACCTGCCTTCTTCCATCGTTGAACCAAAAGTCAACCCGCCCAGAAATCTCCGTTTCATATTACATTCCTAAGTTCCTCAAAGTCAAAGCAGGGGGACATATAATCTCTTGAATTTCTATTATGACAAAATTCGCAATCTCCTGTCATGCTTAAGAAGTTAGCATGACCATAGAGTGAAGATCGCCACTTTCCTATATTCTTAAACGTTGAAAACGAGTCAATTTATCAAACGTCCAAATAGTTATGATCGAATTTGGAACAGTCTGAGGAGTGTTTCTAGGAGCACCGGATATAAGGATTGCTATCGATCTTTGAATTTTTGACCAAACCCATTCTCATCCTCAGTGCCTCCACACAAGTATTCGCAGACCATTTTCTGCGCCCACCCTGACAAACGTACCAGTGCACCAGTAGCATAGTTTCGGATATTTTAGGAAAGAATTTGTCCGCTAATCAGCATTACAGCATCATCGTCAAAAGCCACTACTTTAGTTCCCATTTGGTCAAAGTTAACAAAAATCTCGTAATCACCAGAAGCCAGAGTAGGGGGCAAGAGCTCTCCTTACTGTGGAGATCCTCGGTTGGAAAACTTCCTTCTGGAACTCTCTTCAATGTTAACATTGATTATCTTGCTTTTCAGCATAACATCAATCCATCCCAACTGTGTAGAAACGATTCTTGTCTTACTGAGAGCTAAGTGGATAGATTCCAGCTTAGCGTTGCTGAAAGCTGTCTCTATGTCAAGGAAATCTTTTATCTCAAAACTACAAGTATCCAAATTTCTCTCAGGCTAATCGGTCTGTAGTGTAACTAAGCTACCCAGCTTTGGGAATGAAAGGCATATTTACCTTCCTCAGAAGACCTAAAAATTTGTACAATGTTAATAAAATACCGCTCGAGGGTTATATATTGCAGTCTGCGCGAAGTCTTCCAGGTTTTCTGTAGGAGGAACTTTTTAGTATAAAATAAAATGTGGAATGGCTAATCAGTCTGTAGTCTTTCGGAAAAATCCCAATAAGCCGTCCAGCTATGGGAATGAAAGTCAAAGCCTTCCTCAAAAGATTTGGTATGAATGATAACCTTAGAGAGGCCATAAAATCTGCCACAATGTTAATAAAATTTGTTCTGCGGAATTTAGCAGCTTTGCAGGTGGTTCAAATCCGGTTCATCTTATATCATATCCTCTATAGGAAGTCTTCCAGGTTTTCTGTGGGAGGAATTTCTTAATATCTAAATGATAATATTCTCTTCTTCTATTAAATGAGCCTCTTCTAAGAACATGACCTACATCTAGCAAAAAATCCCCGAAGTTAAAACATATTCACAAAAGTTCCTAAACTTCCTGACATCCATTAACCAAAAAAGTAATCCCATTCACTGTCGATTTAATGTTAATGCATTCCTCTGTCACAGTTTTTTTTCGTTTTTTTATTTAGTAATGTTTTTAAATATTTTGTTTCCTACCACATTTTGTTGTTGTAACTTCTGCGTGGTTGTTTTTTTTTCTCATTTTGGCATTAGGCCCAAAGGAACTACAATTGTAAATGCCACACCACGCCATACCATAACATACAAAGTCCTCAACATTCTGTCATAGTCGTATTCGCCACCCGTCATTTGCCACAAATGTACATTAACATTTTTTGTTAGTGTGGAACACCCGACAACAAGTAGAACTTTTATTTGTGCCAATCTGAAAATGAGAGCAGGAACAGCCGAACTAAATAAAATATTTAAATTAATGTGAAACAAAGTTTTGGTTTTCGTTTCCAAAAAATTCGGAACAAACAAAAACAACATCAGTGATTCAACCAGCCAACCGAACCAAGTACTTGTGGCGCTATGTATGTTGAGAATAAAAGAATGACTGACTGAATGACAGACGGCATAAATGAATAAATGACTTGCTGAATATAAAGCAATTGAGAAAAGTTTGGTTTTTTACGTAAAACGAGTGTGTAATGCACATGGGCCTCGTAAGAGACTTCGGCATTGCCAAGGAAGAAGTGACAATATTTGACACGATCTGATAGACATTGTCCTAAGCTAGATCCAGTGTTTCTGCCTCTGTTAAGCATCCAAAACCCCAGTAAGCGTGTCAGACTATTGTCTCAGTGTTTAGTCCGATCCGCCAAGTGTAATCATCCTCACAGAGTCTACTCAGTGTCCTAGACTCCATACAATCTCCTCGATGCAAGTTATTAACCTATCCTACTGCCAGTTTCGCAGAGTCTTGTAAATGACCCAGACTCAATTCAAGCTTCCAAATCCTAGGTAGATAACAGCCTTTACGCAGCATAGTAGACTCTAGTCAGCGTACCTTTTCTTGTCAGTATCCCAAACTTTACTTGAAGTTTTAGACCCCAGACCGAGTTACAGTTTTTAGTTGGCGTTCGTGAAACTACTTCGGTTGCCCAAAAACTACACGGACTTTATTTAGCGAAACTCAGTGTTCCAAACTCTAGCCTGACTCCAGTCAGCGATCTTGACTCTAGTCAGTGATCCTGACACTAGTCAACGTCCCTGACTTTGGTCAACGATCCTGACTCTAGTCAGCGATCCTGAATCTAGTCAGCGAACCTCACTCTAGTCAGCGATTCTGACTCTAGTCAGCGTTCCTGACTCTAGTCATCATTCCTGACTCTAGTCAGCTTCCCTGACTCTAGTCATCATTCCTGACTCTAGTCATCATTCCTGACTCTAGTTAGCTTCCCTGACCCTAGTCAGCTTCCCTGACCCTAGTCAGATTCCCTGACCCTAGTCAGCTTCCCTGACTCTAGTCAGCTTCCCTGACTCTAGTCAGCTTCCCTGACTCTAGTCAGCTTACCTGACCTAGTCAGCTTCCCTGACTCTAGTCAGCTTACCTGACTCTAGTCAGCTTCCCTGACTCTAGTCAGCTTACCTGACCTAGTCAGCGTAACTGACTCTAGTCGTGGTTCCTGCGACTCTAGTCAGTTACCCTGACTCTAGTCAGCGTTGCTGACTCTAGTTAGCGTACCCGACTCTAGTCAGCGTTGCTGATTCTAGTCAACGTTCCTAACTCTAGTCAGCTTCCCTAACTCTAGTCAGCTTCCCTGACTCTAGTCAGCTTCCCTGACTCTAGTCAGCGTTCCGTACTCTAGTCTGCGTTCCAGACTCTAGTTAGCTTCCCTGGCTCCAGTCAACTCCGCTGACTCTAGTCAGCGTTCCTGACTTTAGTAAGCGTACCTGACTCTATTCAGCTTCCCTGACTCTAGTAAGCGTTCTTGACTCTAGTCACCGTTCCTGACTTTAGTCAGCTGTCCTGACTCTAGTTAGCTTCCCTGACTCTAGTCAGCTTCCCTGACTCTAGTCAGCTTCCCTGGCTCTAGTCAGCTTCCCTGGCTCTAGTCAGCTTCCCTGACTCTAGGCAGCTTCCCTGACTCTAGGCAGCTTCCCTGACTCTAGTCAGCTTCCCTGACTCTAGTCAGCTTCCTTGACTCTAGTCAGCTTCCTTCACTCTAGTCAGCTTCCCTGACTCTAGTCAGCTTCTCTGACTTTAGTCAGCTTCCCTGACTCTAGTCAGCTTCCCTGACTCTAGTCAGCTTCCCTGACTCTAGTCAGCTTCCCTGACTCTAGTCAGCTTCCCTGACTCTAGTCAGCTTCCCTGACTCTAGTCAGCTTCTCTGACCCTAGTCAGCTACCCTGACCCTAGTCAGCTTCCCTGACCCTAGTCAGCTTCCCTGACTGTAGTCAGCTTCCCTGACTGTAGTCAGATTCCCTGACTCTAGTCAGCGCAACTGACTCTAGTCAGCTTCCCTGACTCTAGTCAGGGTTCATGACTCTAGTCAGCTTCCCTGACTCTAGTCAGCTTCCCTGACTCTAGTCAGCTTCCCTGACTCTAGTCAGCTTCCCTGACTCTAGTCAGCTTCCCTGACTCTAGTCAGCTTCCCTGACTCTAGTCAGCTTACCTGACTCTAGTCAGCTTCCCTGACTCTAGTCAGCTTCCCTGACTCTAGTCAGCTTTCCTGACTCTAGTCAGCTTCCCTGACTCTAGTCAGCGTTCCTGACTCTAGTCAGTTACCCTTACTCTAGTCAGTTTCCCTGACTCTAGTCAGTTTCCCTGACTCTAGTCAGTTTCCCTGACTTTAGTCAGTTTCCCTGACTCTAGTCAGTGTTCCTGACTCTAGTCAGCTTCCCTGACTCTAGTCAGCTTCCCTGACTCTAGTCAGCTTCCCTGACTCTAGTCAGCGTTCCTGACTCTAGTCAGCTTCCCTGACTCTAGTCAACTTCCCTGACTCTAGTCAGCTTCCCTGACTCTAGTCTGCTTTCCTGACTCTAGTGTTCTTCCCTGACTCTAGTGTTCTTCCTTGACTCTTGTCAGCGTTCTTGACTCTAGTCACAGTTCCTGACTCAAGTCAGCGTTTCTGACTCTAGTCAACTTCCCTGATTCTAGAGTCAGCTTCCCTGACTCTAGACGGTGTCACCGACTTAAGCCAGCGTTTCTGTCTCTACCTGGCGGTCCTGATTCAAGTCAGCTGTCCTGATTTTAGTCAGCGTTCCTGACTCTGGTCAGCGTTCCTTAATCTGTTCAGCTTCTCAAACTATAGTTAGATCCCGGGATTCCTTTCAGCGTCTCTGCCCCTACTCAGTGCCACAAATTCAAGTTAACGTCTCGAATTCTAGTCACTGGCTACAGTAGTCCTGAGTTTCCCCCAAATTTTTACCCCTTATGTCATTGTAAATTTTCGTTGTTGTTTTCGTGTTTGTTGTCTGCAGGGAAATGATGTCTGTTTGACTCCATGTAAAACAGGGTTAGCCAACAATACATATGCAAACTGCTATGATTGTATTGGCACACGCATAGAGGGAAGATGTCTATGTTAAAGCATTGCAAAGCATACGACATGTTCGATGTCGAGTATAATGTTGAGTTCGAACACAGAACTGTGATTGTATTGGTACTCTCCCAAAGCGCCCACGGGCGCCTGTTTGGTGAACAGTGATGTAAAACCCCATGTCGATGACTTGATTTTGATGGCATGTTTTGTGCATTGCTCTGTTAACATCTGCGTGTGGTGTGTTGAGTCGGTGTGTCCGTGTGTGTGTGTGAAAATGATTTTCCTACCATTCATCAGGCGTCGTCAGTCTATGTTTCACTGCTCCTTGCTGGTTGTGTTTTATGTGTGTTGGCCCAATGACAAGAGAGATTCAGAGCAAAGTTTTTGTTTTCCAAAAGCAATTAAGGCATAAAATTGTCATCATGATCGTCGTTGTCGTCATCATCATGAGCAGCAGCAGCAACATTTCCAAAAAAACAACTCTGGGTATCTATTCAACTTTTGGCTACAATTCATGGACATGTTTAAATCATATTGACGTTGTTCGCTTTGTTGTTTTTTCTACCAAGAGGAATTACATTTTGTCCTTTTGCATAATTTCTATTAACTTTTGTAACAATTTTGGTGAATTTTTAATAGTGACAAAATCCGGAGGTTTCAGCTCTTCCAACTATGGCTGTCCGTGCTTTCGTTGTTGTTGGCTGTCATAAATATTTCTCTGTGTGTGCTTTTAAAGAGTGTTTGACAAGTGAGAATGGTTGGCTGGTTGGTTGTAAGAGTGAGTGAGTTAGTGAGAGTGTGTATGTGGTAACTACAGCTACCATTTATGTTGCATGTAAATAATGATGTTTTGTAATAACCCAAAATATGCCAGCGGAAGTGCGGGGTAGGGGGCTCAGGCAAGCTATGCATTCGAATGAAAATTTAAGCCCCACAACTTTGCTATTTAACATTTTTTTTCGGTTGTTGTTCTTGCTCATTCATAGTCCCGTTTAGTCTACAACTATGATGACATAAGGGAAATAGGTTTGGCGGGGTAGTCCCATAACCACTGATATGGTTGTGTTGTTTTTTTATAGTAAATCCCATATGAGTTGTTTAAAAAAAACATTTTTTCTGCCTTTAGTTTCATAGTCAAAATTTGGGACGCAAGATGTGAGACAAAGTTTAAGTACTTGCCCGACCAACCCAACATGCAATATTAAATAAAAGTCGCACCACAACGACGACGACAAACATAACCCACATGTAATGTATTTAAACTGTAATAATATTATGTTGTCGGAGATTTTAAGCTGTCTGGCAAAAAATATAAGTAAATAAAGACAAAAGATAAACAAGTGAAATTGGGTCGGGGGGAAATATGGAGGAAGGAAACGTATTTTCGAGAAAATGTGCAGCATATTTGGTAGATTTAAATAATGAAATGTGATAAACTAAATAATAAGAATAATAAGAACCCTAAGCTACGCTGCAAAAGTATTCTAGAATTACATCAAAGGCTCGAGGAAGCGCTCCAGACTCAGTCAACGACCCATATTCATCACAGGTTGTTAATTCGAACCAGCGCTCTTAATAGATTCACATTTGTTAATAACATCCGAAAGTCTACACAACGTCCGAAACTCTTGTCAGCATACGGGAACCTAGTCATCCTATACTGGGTACCCGAGTTTATTCCACAAGGCATGCCAGCTTCCCTGACGCTCATCAGCGTTCCTGGCTTCATAAGCATGCCTGACTATAGTGAACACACTCAGAAACTACAACAGCAGAATCAGCGACAACATCTGAAATCAAGGCAACGTCTTAGAAGCTTTGAAGAGTCCCTGACTTTAATTAACTTCCCAAACACTAGTCAGCGACTTATACCATCGGAGTCCTAAACGACTCCAGTCAGCATCTTAGATTCTAATCAATGTTCTAGACTATGGCCAAAGTCCTTTAATTTAGTTGAAGTTCTAGACCATATTTAGGTTCCTAGATTCCATACAACGTCATAAACAGCATTCAGTATCCCAGACTCTAGTCAGCTTCAGTCAGCATCCCATACTCCAGACTCTAGGCAGCGTCTCAGCCTCTAGTCAATGTTCCAAACTCTGGTCAGCTTTTCAGACTCTTATCAAGGTCCCAAACTCTAGTCAGCGTGTCAGACCTGAGTCAGCGTGTTAGATTCAAGTCAGCGTCTCAGAAGTTAGTTAGCGTGTCAGACTCTAGTCAGCGTCTCAGACTTTGGTCAGTCTCTCAGAGTTTTGTCAGCGTATCAGACTATAGTCAGCGTATCAGTCTGTAGTCATCGTATCAGACTATAGTCAACATTTCAGGCTATAGTCAGTGTCTAAGACTCTGGTCAGCGTCTCAGACTGTAATCAGCGTGTCAGACTCTAGTCAGCGTTTCAGATTCTAGTCAGCGCCTCAGACTCTAGTCAGCGTGTCAGACTCAAGTCAGCGTCTCAGACTGTAGTCAGCGTCTCAGCCTCTGGTCAGCGTCTCAGCCTCTGGTCGGTGTCTCAGCCTCTGGTCAGCGTCTCAGCCTCTGGTCAGCGTCTCAGACTGAAGTCTCAGACTCTAGCCAGCATTCCAGGTCTCAGACTCTAGTCAGCATTCCAGGCTGAAGTCTCAGCGTCTCAGACTCTAATCAACGTCCCAAACTGTGGTCAGCCTCTCAGACTTTAGTCAGCGTCTCAGACTGTAGTCAGCGTCTCAGACTGTAATCAGGGTCTCAGACTGTAGTCAGCGTCTCAGACTGTAATCAGCGTCTCAGACTCTAGTCAGCGTCTCAGACTCTAGTCAGCGTCTCAGACTCTAGTCAGCGTCTCAGACCGTAGTAAGCGTCTCAGACTCTAGTCAGCGTCTCAGACTCTAGTCATCGTCTTAGACTCCAGTCAGCGTTTCAGACTCTGGTCAGCGTCTCAGACTCTAGTCAGCGTCTCAAACTCTGGTCAGCGTTTCAGACTCTGGTCAGCGTTTCAGACTCTGGTCAGCGTCTCAGACTCTAGTCAGCGTCTCAAACTCTAGTCAGCGTCTCAGACTCTGGTCAGCGTTTCAGACTCTGGTTAGCGTTTCAGACTCTAGTTAGTATCGTGTCTCAACCTCTGGTCGGTGTCTCAGCCTCTGGGCAGCGTCTCAGACTCTAGTCAGCGTACCAGACTCTAGTCAGCGTACCAGACTCTAGTCAGCGATTCAGACAGAAGTCTCAGACTCTAGCAGCATTTCAGGCTGAGGTCAGCGCCGCAAACTCTAGTCAGCGTCTCAGACTCCAGTCAGCGTCTCAGACTCCAGTCAGCGTCTCAGACTCTATTCAGCGTCTCAACTCTAGTCGGCAGAATATTTGATCCTTGTCAACGTCTCTGACCACGGTTACCGCCCCGGACTCTTGTTAGACTCCTAAACCCTCGTCGGCATCCCAGATTCAGTGTCTGAGACACTAGCGTTAACGTCACAGCCTCCAATGAGCATCCTTAACTCTAGTCAGACTCCAGTCAGCGTCTCAGACTCTATTCAGCGTCTCAACTCTAGTCGGCAGAATATTTGATCCTTGTCAACGTCTCTGATCACAGTTACCGCCCCGGACTCTTGTTAGACTCCTAAACCCTCGTCGGCATCCCAGATTCAGTGTCTGAGACACTAGCGTTAACGTCACAGTCTCCAATGAGCATCCTTAACTCTAGTCAGAGTTCTAGTCTCTACCCAGTATACGAAACTTTGGGAAGGGTACTAGCCTCTAGTCAGAGTCTCGCATTTTAGCCAACGTCTCAGACTCAAGATTTTAACCAGATACCTCCTTTGAACCAGTGACCTTATTCTACTTTGCATTCTGGAAGCACCCTATTTATCCTACTTTCCCACTTTTTTTTACCACCAAAACCATTTAAGGTTCCCACGAAATTTTATTAAACCATCAAAGTTGACAACATTTAAAGACAATTTCCTTTTGTCAACGACATCTCACTTGTAAAATTGTAAACGGAAAACACGAAAAAACAGTTTTCTGGTCTAGTCTGAGATCTCGAAAAGTGGCAAGAGGAAAAAATGTGCTGCAAATATATGAGACCCACGAGGGGATTGGGAGGCCAAACAAAAATGAGACATCTTTCGAATGCATTCAGAAAGTATGGCGCTCACATTCACATGGGATTCTGCAAGCACACAGTTCTCATAGCCTGTTTTATTGGCCTTTTTTCGGTACAGGTTTTCTTCTTCTTCCATTTTTTTCTGTCGTGCAAACATTGTGTCTCGTTTGGTTTTTGTTCTTTGTCGTTCGTTTTTTTTTCGTTTACTTTTTTCTGTTGTTGATTAAGTGGCCCAAATAAACCTAAAAGTATGAGAAAAAGGTCGCCAAACAAGTTCTCTCTTAACATTTTATTTTATTGTATCGTTCAGTTTTTTTGTCGGTCGGTCGTTCGGATTTTTTCATTCTTTTCTTTTTTTGTTTTGCCTCAATTCAAGTTTATTTAAAATTTGTTTTGGCGCCGCTTCGCTATGCTTTTGTGTGAACTCTACTTGGATCTGTGGCAAAATGAAATTTGTTGTGTTGTCCTCCTCGCCCTTGTCGGAGGAGGTGAAAGTCAGCCAACGAAATATTTCGGGGCATTTGTTGCCAACTATTGTGTAGAAGTTTCGTCTAAAGAATTTCTTTCTGTTTTCAATTTTGATGATCGGAGCCAAACAGGCAAACATTCTTACAAATTGACCTATTTGTGGTTGTGTTGGGTGGAGGAGAAAAGACGTAGCTTGGAAAAAAATTGAAAACTAAAACCCAAAATTGGTTTTCTGTTGAAAGGCAGGCAGATATGTGGGAGAAATGAAAGAATGTTTCTCTATATTTCAAAGTGGCTAGATTGCCACAAGGATGAAAATCAATTGTGAAGACAATACCAATGAATGAAGAAAACGGAAGAAAACTATATGGAACACATTACAAATGCCAGTTCGACAAGGGCATTACCATCGAAGCCATTTAAAAATTGAAAACAATTTGTTTTCTGTTTTCGAACAAAGAAAAGATATAGGGAAGCATCAATTTCTCACATTGAAGTGGAAGGTTACAAGGAATAGAGGGAGGAAATTGGTTTGAACTTAAAATACTTATCACTGACAGAGGCCAAAATAGCTGCAATTGATCCTATTTGGGAAGTTATTCGCAAATATATAACACGTTTTTAAATTTACATTTGGTCGTTCCGAAACGAACTTGTTCAATGAGCAATTTTGCGAAAGAAACTAACGGAATTAGGTGTGGTTGTAGAGTTGTGTTGTACCGGAATGAACTAGTTCAAAGGAAATATTTCGCAAAGGGAATGAACGACACTAGTTCTGGTTGTAGAGTTAGTTCCGGAACAAACTAAGCCAATTCCCTTACTCGAATTATTCACAGTCGCAATAATCAGAATTCTTATCTTCGTTAAGCATATACGATTCGAGAGCGCGTTCCAAATTTCTGACTCACGTCAATAACCCCAACACCACACAATGCCCGAAACTATATTCACTGTTCTCTATTATGTTCACTGCTCTCAACTTTCACAATATTCCGGACTGTTTTCAGGGTCCAGTGAGACACAATGTCTCCAGAGCTGGCTATCTACCAATGCTTTTATTAGCATCCCTAACTCTAGATATAATATCGAACTTTAATTAGCGTTGCTGACTCTAGTTGGAGTTCCTCACAAGTCATCATGCCTGACTCCAGTCAACATCCTGAACATACCAAACTGTACTTAGTTAATGGGTCTCAAGTGAACGACAGAATCCTAGACGCAAGGAAGCTTTCCATGCTATAGTCAGCGTCCAAGACTCAAGACTACACCAGAGGCTCTAGTTTGTTGCCGAAACTCAAGACAGCGTTTCAATCTACAGTTAACATCCTAGACTCAAGCATGCTTTCCATGCTATAGTCTGCACCCAAGACTCAAGACTGCACCAGAGGCTATAGTTTGGCCGAAACGTTATTTTGCGGCCCAGACTATAGTTAGCGTCCGAAACGTATCACAGTATCCGTTATTGTAGTCTGCATTCGAGACTCAAGTAACCGTCTGTAAGTCTAGTCAACTTTTCTTTAAATCTACCCAACATATCTGACGCTAGTAAGTCTCATTACAGTATTCGAAATATTAGTATGCTGGTGAAACTCTACATAGCGTCCCAGACTTAGGCAAGTTATCTGATTCTTATCAGGATCTTTCAATTTAGTCAGCATCCGAGTCTTTAGTCACCATGCCGGACACCATCTCCGAGTCAAATCTTTGGTTAGTGCCCCAAACTCTAATCAGTGTCCCAGAATCTACTCAGGTCAGGGTCGCTGAGTCTAGCCTGTAACGCGAACTGGTGTCCGAGTGCGGTACTCTAGTAAGCATCATTCACCATGGTCTCTTCTCTAGTCAGTGTCTCAGACCCAAGCCAGGTTCTCTGTCTCCAACTCT
Source organism: Musca vetustissima (assembly GCF_032173495.1). NCBI lineage: Eukaryota > Metazoa > Arthropoda > Insecta > Diptera > Muscidae > Musca > Musca vetustissima. Next base: position 29,864 of record NW_026880467.1, read on the forward strand.
CGCCAGCGTCCCTGATTCTAGTCAGCTTCTCTGACTCTAGTCATTGTCATTTTGACGCCAGTCAGTGACTCTGATTCTAGCCAACGTACCTTACTCTAGTCAGCGTCCCTGTATCCAATCAGTGTCTCTGACTCTGGTCTGCTTAGCTGATTAAGTCCTCGTCTCCTACACTAGTCAGCGTCACTGACTCTAGTAAGGGTCTCTGATTAAGTCCTCATCTGTGACTTTTGTCAGCGTCTCCGATTGTAGTGAGCGTCCCTGACTCTAGTCAGCGGTTCTGTCTCACGTAAGCGTCTCTGACTCTAGTAAGCGTCTGTGACTTTTGTCAGCACCTCTAACCCTAGTCAGCGTCCCTTAATCCAATCAGCAGACTTTGGTCTGCGTATCTGACTCTAGTCAGCGCCCCTGACTCTAGCCAGCGTCTCTGACTGTTTTGACTTCGGTCAGCGTCTCTGATTCTAGTCAACGTCCATGACTATAGTCAGCGTTCCTGACTCTAGCCAGCGTCCCTGACTCTAGTCAACGTCCCTGACTCTAGTCAACGTCCCTGACTCTAGTCAACGTCCCTGACTCTAGTCAACGTCCCTGACTCTAGTCAACGTCCCTGACTCTAGTCAGCGTCCCTGACTCTAGTCAGCGTCCCTGACTCTAGTCAGCGTCTCTGACTCTAGTCAACGTCCCTGACTCTAGTCAACGTCCCTGACTCTAGTCAACGTCCCTGACTCTTATTCTCCCTGACTCTAGTCATCGTCCCTGACTCTAGTCAGCGTCTCCCACTAAGTCCTCGTCTCTGACTTTTGTCAGCGTCTCCGACTGTTTTGACTTCGGTCAGCGTCTCTGATTCTAGTCAACGTCCCTGACTCTAGTCAGCGTCTCTGACTCTGGTCAGCGTCCCTGACTCTGGTCTGCATATACAACTAAGTCCTCGTCTCTGACTCTAGTCAGCGTCTCCGATTGTTTTGACTTCGGTCAGCGTCTCTGACTCTAGTAAGCGTATCTGACTAAGTCCCCGTCTCTGACACTAGTCAGCGTCGCTGACTCTAGCCAACGTCCCTGACTCTAGTCAGCGTCCCTGACTCTAGTCAGCGCCTCTGACTCTAGTCAACGTCCCAGTGCCTCTGGTTCTTTGAGTCTTTAAAATAGAATTGTTTGTTATTTTATCCATAACACTTGTTCGGGATTTATCTTGACTTTTGCAACAAGTGCTTTTCCATAAATAAAATATGCGGTTAAAATGTTCCTCTGGTTTTTGTAATATTTAACAAAATCAATAAAACATATAAATGTATGTAAATGTATAAGCATAATTGTATTGTTGTATAAATAAATGTTTTATTTATGCACAACACCAACAAATCGAATCAATTTGCATAAATAAATGTTAAACATAAACAAATGTATAAATCAAAATCTGAAGGGAGTTACTTTAGAATATATTAGGGTGGTATGTAACGTATTATGTCTAGAGACTAGGGTAAGAGTCAATTCTTAGAACTAGGAAGACTAAGCAGAGTGTAATACACAATGGGGAGTCATAGACGCTGATTCGAGTTGGTAGCACTGATTAGTGTAGTGGTCGCTGATTACAGTTGGGCGCCAATTAGTAATGTACCTATGCTGAGTAGAGGGCAATGTTAGCAAAATAGTAACACTAACTAAATATGAAAGCTGACTACAATCAGAGATGCTGAGTACTGCCAGGAACCCTGGTTACCAATACGAGGACTAGAGTCCGATCCTTGTTTGACATATTTGGTTCGGTTCGATGCTGGTAACCTTAATCCCGTTTCATATTAAAAAATATTCAGCGGTCCATCCTAATACCTACACATTTGCGTATGCTGTTGCTTTAAATAAGCTTAGTAAAATTGTACATTGAAAAATACATTCGATTACAATGTAAATTGAAAATAGAAAAACTGTACGAAATTTAAAAGCAGATTTACAAAACATCATGTTTTCTATGGCAAGCGAACAAATTGTTTTTCCAGCAAATAAATTCTACAACAAAATATCCCTTGCCTAGCTTAACCCTTTTTCAACATTTAAGCCTCACGCTTATTCTAAGCATTTGCTTTAAATAATTGAGTCATTTGTTGGGGTTCATTAACATCATCAACAAAATGTAACCTAAAGTTACTCACCCACCACCGCAGCCATTCAATTCATCTTGTGGGTGATTTGGAATCCTTCTCCTCCTCCTCCAATCAGAATTTCTTTATTATAGCCGCAGGATTTTAATTCGATTGTGTGATAATATTTGTCCATAATTAAATATTTAAACTACTGGTTTCTATTTAAATTGATTTATCCACATTTTTTGCTCAGTTCGGCATTTTTTCTTCTTTTGTTTTGTTTTGAGTTCGATACCCACCGCCAACACCACAGGCTGTGGTGGTCTTCTGATAATTGTTTACAATTATAAAATTTAATAATCATAATAGAAGTAATTATTTATGTTAATTGAAATCATATGAATAGTTTGGCGTTGCTATGATTTATTCGAAATATTAAGAGATGGACTCGTTGGGAGGAGAGGTAAACTCACTGATGAGAGACGCTGGCGAGGTTCATAGACTCCCACAAGACTCAGAAAAACATTGTGGCACGTACGCTAGAGTCAAAGTTGCTGATGAGAGTCAGAGACACTGAATAGTGTCGGAGACGGGGACTAGACTCAGAGACACTGACTTGGGTCGGAAACGCGGACTAGAGTTTAAGACTCAGACATACTGACTAAATTCAGACATGCTGACTAAATTCACGGTCTCAGAGACACTGGCGAGAATCCGAAACGCTGATGAGAGTCAACGACGATTAAAAACTCAGAGTTACTGTAGAGAGTCAGATACGCTGACAAGAGTCAGAGACGCTGACGAGAGTCAGAAATGCTGACGAGAGTCAGAAACGCTGACGAGAGTCAGAGACGCTGACGAGTGTCAGAGACGCTGACGAGAGTCAGAGATGCTGACGAGAGTCAGAGACGCTGACGAGAGTCAGAAACGCTGACGAGAGTCAGAAACGCTGACGAGAGTCAGAAACGCTGACGAGAGTCAGAGACGCTAACGAGAGTCAGAGACGCTGACGATTGTCAGAACCACTGCCGAGAGTTAGAGACACCGACGAGAGTCAGAAACGCTGACGAGAGTCAGAGACGCTGACGAATGTCAGAACCACTGCCGAGAGTTAGAGACACCGACGAGAGTCAGAGATTTTGATATCTTTAAGGTTTAAGGGACCATGGTTTTAGCATCTTTTCAGGCCCTGGAGTTCTTCATTTAGTTTCTCATTGTTTAAATATTTAATTTCTTTCAATATGTATCTCAATCTTATATTACTCATCCAATGCAAAACAAATTACCATTAAATAAATTAACTCAGTGTGTGTGTGTCTATGTGTGTATATGTATTTGTAAAAATAAACTACCATCCATTAAGACATGTTAAGAATTTAAATTAACATCACTACAACAACAACAATTAGCAATGGAAGGAAAAACAAACAACGACAACAACATCAACGAAGAACATCCGAACATACTTCACACGCTCATTGCATTTTTAATTAAATAATCATTTTAATTTATACCTGAGTTATTGTTGCAAATAAATCAAATAAATATGCCCACACCGATGCGTCTATACATCTATTTACAAATAAAACACAAAAGCACAAAAAATAGCTTTGAATCGAAAACAATAACACGAGGGCCTTTGGCGAGGCCTTTTATATTATATTATGTTCGCAGCTAACTTAAGTCAGTCTTACACGCTGGCTCCTTCATCAATCAGACTTCTCCGTAGACTCCAGTAAGTCTTCTCCGATGATTCCAGTCAGAGTTTTGCGCTAACGTCAATAATCTTTCGTCGTTGACTCTTACTGCAGCGTCGACTTCTGTCAGCGGACTCCATTCAGCCATTCTACTGATTCCTAGCCTCCCTGACTCTAGTCAGCCTAGCCTCACTGACTCTAGTCAGCCAAGCATCCCTGACTCTAGTCAGCCTAGCATCCCTGACTTTAGTCAGTCTAGCCTCACAGACTCCAGTCAGTCATTCTAGCTGATTCCTAGCCTCCCTGACTCTACTCCCGTCAGCTTGGCATCGCTGACTCTAGCCAACTTGGCTTCGCTGAATCTAGCCAGCTTGGCTTCGCTGAACCTAGCCAGCTTAGCTGATTCCTAGCCTCCCTGACCCTAGTCAGCCTGGACTCCCTGACTCTAGTCAGCCTGGCCTCCCTGACTCTAGTCAGCCTGGCTTCCCTGAATCTAGCCAGCCTAGCTGATTCCTAGCCTCCCTGACTCTAGTCAGCCTGGCTTCGCTGAATCTAACCAGCCTAGCTGATTCCTAGCCTCCCTGACCCTAGTCAGCCTGGACTCCCTGACTTTAGTCAGCTTGGCATCACTGACTCTAACCAGCTTGGCTTTGCTGAATTTAGCCAGCCTAGCTGATTCCTAGCCTCCCTGAATCTAGTCAGCCTGGGCTCCCTGACTTCAGGCAGCCTGGACTCCCTGACTCTAGTCAGCCTGGCTCGCTGAATCTAGTAAGCCTGGCCTCGTTGACTCTAGCCAGCCATTATAGCTGATGCCTAGCCTCCCTGACTTTGTCAGCCTGCCTAGCCAGCCTAGCTGATTCCTAGCCTCCCTGACTCTAGTCAGCCTGGGCTCCTTGACTTTAGTCAGCCTGGACTCCTTGACTCTAGTCAGCCTGGCCTCGCTGAATCTCGTCAGCCTGGCCTCGCTGACTCTAGTCAACCTGGCCTCGCTGAATCTAGTCAGACTTCACCGCTGGCCCTTGTCAGAATTTCACGTCGAATCAAATCAGCCGTTCTGGCCTTATCTTAGCCTCGCTGACTCCATACGGACTAGACTCGTTGACTTCAGTCAGCCTACTCTCGCTGACTCCAGTTAGCCTTTATCCATTCAGCCATTCTACTGATTCCTAGCCTCCCTGACTCTAGTCAGCGTAGAATTCCTGACTCTAGTCAGTCTAGCCTCACAGACTCCAGTCAGTCTAGCCTCGCTGACTCCAGTCAGCCATTCTAGCTGATTCCTAGCCTCCCTGACTCTACTCCCGTCAGTTTGGCTTCGCTGAATCTGGCCAGCCTAGCTGATTCCTAGACTCCCTGATTCTAGTCAGCCTGGCTTCGCTGAATCTAGTCAGCCTGACATCGCTGACTCCTGTCAACTTCGCTGATTCTAGCCAGCTTGGCTTCTCTGACTTTAGTCAGTCTAGTCTCGCTGACTCCAGTCAGCCATTCTAGCTGACTCTACTCCCGTCAGCTTGGCATCGCTGACTCTAGCCAGCTTGGCTTTGCTGAATCTAACCAGCCTATGTGATTCCTAGCTTCCCTGACTCTAGTCAGCCTGGCCTCACTGAATCTAGTCAGCCATTATAGCTGACTCGCTGACTCAAGTCAACTTTCATCGCTGGCCCTTGTCAGCATTTCACGTCGAATACCGTCGATACCACCTAGACTCGTTGACTCCAGTCAGCCTACTCTCGCTGACTCCAGTTAGCCTTTATCGCTAACTCAAGGCCGCATTTCAGGTCGAATCAAGTCAGCCGTTCTAGCTGGCTCCTAGCCTCGCTTACTCTACTTAGCCTGGCCTCGTTGATTCCAGTCAGCCTACTCTCGCTGACTCCAGTTAGCCTTTATCGCTAACTAAAGGCCGCATTTCACGTCGAATCAGGTCTGCCGTTCTAGCTGGCTCCTAGCCTCGCTTACTCTACTTAGCCTGGCCTCGTTGACTCCAGTCAGCCTACCCTCGCTGACTCCAATTAGCCTTACCGCTAACTCCAGGCCGCATTTAGCGTCAAATCAAGTCAGCCTTTCTCGCTGGCCCCAAAAAGTGTTTAGACCATGTCCAGTCACTGACTCATGTGAACCTACCGCGCTTCTTCGCTGACTTAAATAATTATTTTCCGCAGTACTGCTGACTCCAGTCAGGCTGTACTGACTCTAGTCAGGTAGTACTGGCTTTAGTCAGGCAGTACTGGATATAGTCATGCTGTACTGTTCTAATTGGCCTGTACTGACTCTAATCGGCCAATCAAGTCAAGTTGTTCTGGATCTTATCATCCTATGTTAATTCCATTCAGGCTGTATGAACTCCAGTCCGTGGGTCTGTTCTGAATCTTTTTTTTGTTTTTTGCTTATAGACGCCTGAGTTCTTCCATGAAGTCTCAATATTTTTGGCTTAGTTTTAAACGAACAGTTTCTTGGTGCAATCAAGGCTTAATTTTATAAGGCCTTTTTGGAGTCTACACCCCTGTTGAGGTACTAATTTGTATGTGTTATTCCTAATGTGAACGTACGTGACATCCGATGCATGCTCATTTTTATTACAACCTCCAACCCCCATAAAAGAGCATTCTATTTGGTTAGCATTTTTATTGAATTACTTAGGTGTACAAGGGTAGTTCACACGGGGGAGTAGCTGAAGGAAAATATATATCATATATTTCTAAGAAAGATGGGACTTAAACAAACAATTCTGATACGGATACAAATACAAAGTTGTTCTCAAATTCGAGCTGAAAAAATAATCCATGGAAAAAAATCGGTTCTCGAAGAATGTGATCCCACCTAATAAACTGCTGCTACTGATTTAAATTATATTGTTTTTATATATTTTTTGTCAGGTTGTACATCAAATAAATACATAAAATATTTTAGGCTTGCATTTGGAAAGGGACCTAGAATGAGGAGCAAGAGGGCAATAAAGAATTTCAATACAACAACAGCAAAACCAAATACCAGACATTCAATATTATTATAGCAAAAAATTAAATTAATGGACTTCACTAAATAAATTTTGTTTGAAAATGGAAAAGCAGTAGCAGCAACGCCCGCACAAAAAATCTACTCTCAAATTTACGCAACATTAGCCAAACATTTATTTACCGATGATTTGTTTATAAACATTCTAATTACTCGCAAAAAACAACTCGCTCGTTTGTTTGTTATTTGATATTTATGGCCTTGCATAAAATTCGACTCATTAAAATGTAGTAAATTAACGTTGGATGAAAAACAAAAAACAGTTATTAGCAGTTGCGATAGTTACCGAAATGCCATTAATTTAAATTCGTGTAAACATAATTATGCGTTGTGTAATGTGAACATGGTGCCATTATGATTCTTGATTCGTGTAGTTAAATTTTTATAATCTGTATAATATTCTTTAAAATCTTTAATGTGGAAATGGCGCCCAACGTCTCGTATGTACTTGGGAAGACATAACTGAAATTGAAGCAAAGAGATTGGTTGGTTAGGTACGGATATGGACTCAGGAATGGCGCCTAACGTATCGTACGTGCTTAGGAAGACATAGTTTCCATGGAAGCAAAGTGATGGATGGATTGGGGTTTTTAATAAGACTATTAAAATGGCGCCCAACGTCAAAATGGACTCCCTGACTCTAGTCAGCCTGGCCTCGCTGAATCTAGTCAGCCAGGCTTCGCTGACTCTCGTCAACTTGGCATCGCTGACTCTAGCCAGCTTGGCTTCTTCTCTGTAGTCAGCCATTATAGCTGATTCCTAGCCTCCCTGACTCTAGTCAGCCTGACCCCGCTGAATCTAGTCAGCCAGGCCTCGCTGAATCTAGTAAGCCTGGCCTCGCTGACTCTCGTCACCTCATAGAGGCTAGAGTCATCGCTGACTCTAGACAGCTTAGCTTCTTCTCTCTAAAAAAGGCGCCCAACGTCAAAATAGTATATATTGTTATTGTTGTTTTTAGGCACATTTAAAATCGCTAACAGCTTATTATTGACGTCAGTATCCCTTGTTGACTACTATGGTGCATATTTTTGGCACATAACATCTGAGACTTACCATTAAAGAAGAATACAGCCTGTAAGACTGGCTGTATTCTTCCATAATGTATATTAGAATTAGGAAAGTAACCTCTGTCTTTTTGCAAAATAAGACATCAAACTTAGACACCGTGTAGAGTAATCAATTGTTCTCGGCCTAGAGTTTCCTAATATAATAATTAGTAAACAACTGTTATCATAAGGTCATTGTTATTGACATCATCTGGATGTACAGAATATAATCAGGCAGTATCGACTTCACCTGATCCATAATAATTCTAATCTGGTCTATATTGGCTCTAGTCTAGCCTGTACTGACTCTACTCAGCTTATACTGGCACCAATCAGCTGATACTTACCAGTCAATTTGTACTGGTTCTAGTCAGTTGATAATGACTCTAGTTTTGCCTGTTTTGACTAAAGTCTGACCTGTAGTGGCTGCAGTCAGGCTAGTCAACCGATATTGACTATAGTCAGCTGATACTGACTCTAATTCAGCTGATAAAGTCTCTAGTCAGCTGATACTGACTCTAGTCAGCTGATACTGACTGTAGTCAGCTGATACTGACTGTAGTCAGCTGATACTGACTGTAGTCAGCTGATACTGACTGTAGTCTGCTGATACTGACTGTAGTCAGCTGATACTGATTGTAGTCAGTCTATACTGACTGTAGTCAGCTGATACTGACTCTAGTCAGCTGATACTGACTGTAGTCAGCTGATACTGACTGTAGTCAGCTGATACTGACTGTAGTCAGCTGATACTGACTGTAGTCAGCTGATACTGACTGTAGTCAGCTGATACTGACTGTAGTCAGCTGATACTGACTGTAGTCAGCTGATACTGACTGTAGTCAGCTGATACTGACTGTAGTCAGCTGATACTGACTGTAGTCTGCTGATACTGACTGTAGTCAGCTGATACTGATTGTAGTCAGTCTATACTGACTGTAGTCAGCTGATACTGACTCTAGTCAGCTGATACTGACTGTAGTCAGCTGATACTGACTGTAGTCAGCTGATACTGACTGTAGTCAGCTGATACTGACTGTAGTCAGCTGATACTGACTGTAGTCAGCTGATACTGACTGTAGTCAGCTGATACTGACTGTAGTCAGCTGATACTGACTGTAGTCAGCTGATACTGACTGTAGTCAGCTGATACTGACTGTAGTCAGCTGATACTGACTGTAGTCAGCTGATACTAACTGTAGTCAGCTGATACTGACTGTAGTCAGCTGATACTGACTGTAGTCAGCTGATACTGACTGTAGTCAGCTGATACTGACTGTAGTCAGCTGATACTGACTGTAGTCAGCTGATACTGACTGTAGTCAGCTGATACTGACTGTAGTCAGCTGATACTGACTGTAGTCAGCTGATACTGACTGTAGTCAGCTGATACTGACTGTAGTCAGCTGATACTGACTGTAGTCAGCTGATACTGACTGTAGTCAGCTGATACTGACTGTAGTCAGCTGATACTGACTGTAGTCAGCTGATACTGACTGTAGTCAGCTGATACTGACTGTAGTCAGCTGATACTGACTGTAGTCAGCTGATACTGACTGTAGTCAGCTGATACGGACTGTAGTCTGCTGATAATGAATGTAGTCAGCTGATACTGACTGTAGTCAGCTGATACCGACTGTAGTCAGCTGATACTGACTCTAGTCAGCTGATAATCACTCCAGTCAGCTGATACTGACTCTAGTCAGCTGATAGGGACTTTAGTCAGCTGATAGGGACTCTAGTCAGCTGATAGGGTCTTTAGTCAGGTGATAGGGACTCTAGTCTGTGATTTTGCTATATCTTTTTGAATAAAAAATAGAACCCTAAGGCTTTTTATTTGGTTTCGCAATTAAAAAATAGGAACTCGATTTTTTCTATAGAAAAAATAAAGCATAAATTCTGTCATTTTTTCTACAAAAAAAATTGGACTCAGCGTTTCTGTGGATTCTTCTATTGGGAAAAAGTGTCCTCAGGACCCGTGGCTTTTTCAAATACAACTCTTAGATTCTGCGAATGCGTCTGTAGGGGCTGATCTGTGAACTTTTTTCTATAGGAAAAAACGGATCCTGCGGTTGTGATTTTTTCTACAGAACAAATACTACTTTAAAGTTCTGTGAATAGGTCTGTAAGGTCTTTACCTTTTTACTTAAGACTGATAGGACTTTAAGGGTCTGCAATTGTTGTTTTAAAAAATGTTATTCATTGTTTTTTTAATGGAAGGAAAATAGGACCCCGATGTTCCCACTATTTTTTTAAATATAGAAAAAAAATAGACGCACGTCTAATAGACAGGAACCTGAAGCTCAATGAATTTTTCTACTTGAAAAAATAGGACCCTGAATGAATGTAAATTTTCCCTATAGTAAAAATATTTCCCTGAGGAACATATTGACATTCAGCGTCCCCATGTATCAGTGATTTTTTCTGTGATTTTGCGCATCTCCAAAAAAACTGCAAATCGCAAATTAACAAACAACTGAACAACCAGAGCCCATTTTTCTCCATTACCATTATCACTCATTACTGTGAAACAAAGAAAACAACGGGACTATTTGTTTTCAAAAAATCGGGGGCGTTTAAGTCAGATAGTAATGAGAATTTGTTGCCTTCGATGATTTGTTAACTTCCAACAACAATCGACTAAATGACCCAAGTCCAACAACAACAGCAACAACGAACAACAGATGACAAATCAGGTATTAAGTGACTGTGTGAATGACACAGTCAGAGCGGCAGTCTGCGAACGGTTGGGGGAACTAAAAACAAAAGACAATTTGCGATTTACAACAAAAGACCTATTCATGGTGACGATAATCAGGTTGATGGTGATGGCGACGACTACGACGACGATGATGATGGAAACCGAAACTTATTTGGCACAATGACTCAATAGGTACAAAGCAGAACGTGTAAACTAGTAAAAGTAATAGTAATTGCACAGTGGGCCTTAAAAATCTGTGTCAATAAAAAATCGCAGGTCTACAGTCAATTTGTTTTCTAAAGGAGGAGGGTACGGCTGGCATTTCCAACACAAAGGGTCAAAGGACAACAGTCCTTAAATTTGTCCAATTATATACCAAAATTCCCAGGGTCCCAGTCGTATATTACGTAGAACCTCAGTTTTCCTATCAAGAAAGAATCGCTTTAACCTAGCCCTTATTTGCCCTATAGAAAAAAGCCACGGGATTTCGATATAGGATTTAGGTCCGTTAAGATAAATTCAGTATTTAACTAGCAAAGACACAAACCATCATGTTAACAGAGCTATTGACAGAGCAATGTTAACGTTAACAGCGCAATGTTAATTTTAATAAAGCTAATAAATATTACTATTTTTTTAAAAAATATTAGAATTATTACTTATTCTTAATAAAAACATGCGAAACATTCAAAAATAAACTATTTATAAGATTATTGACCATACTAAGAAAAACCCCTCACTCGTAATGGCATCATATGTGGCAAGACAATTCCGTATGCTTTTTTGTCCACTGCTCCTTCCAGGACAATTCTGCCGGGGCAACATGGGTACCTATGGAAAGCTAATGAAGAGTACTTTCATCCTAGCTAATAAAATTATTGAAAAATTCCGCCCAAGTTGGGTGTATTTAACAAAAACTGGCGAAGTCCTGGGGCAAGGACAATTATTTTGTCCACTGCTCCTTCCAGGACAATTCTGCCGGGACAACATGGGTACCTATGGAAAGCTAATGAAGAGTACTTTCATCCCAGCTAATAAAATTATTGAAAAATTCCGCCCAAGTTGGGTGTATTTAACAAAAACTGGCGAAGTCCTGGGGCAAGGACAATTATTTTGTCCACTGCTCCTTCCAGGACAATTCTGCCGGGACAACATGGGTACCTATGGAAAGCTAATGAAGAGTACTTTCATTCAAGCTAATAAAATTATTGAAATATTCCGCCCAAGTTGGGTGTATTTAACAAAAACTGGCGAAGTCCTGGGGCAAGGACAATTATTTTGTCCACTGCTCCTTCCAGGACAATTCTGCCGGGACAACATGGGTACCTATGGAAAGCTAATGAAGAGTACTTTCATTCCAGCTAATAAAATTATTGAAAAATTCCGCCCAAGTTGGGTGTATTTAACAAAAACTGGCGAAGTCCTGGGGCAAGGACAATTGTTTTGTCCACTGCTCCTTCCAGGACAATTCTGCCGGGACAACATGGGTATCATCGGAAAGCTAATGGAGAGTACTTTCATCCTAGCTAATAAAATTATTGAAAAATTCCGCGCAAGTTGGGTGTATTTAACAAAAACTGGCGAAGTCCTGGGGCAAGGACAATTTTTTTGTCCACTGCTCCTTCCAGGACAATTCTGCCGGGACAACATGGGTATCATCGGAAAGCTAATGAAGAGTTCTTTCATTCCAGCTAATAAAATTATTGAAAAATTCCGCCCAAGTTGGGTGTATTTAACAAAAACTAGCGAAGTCCTGGGGCAAGGACAATTATTTTGTCCACTGCTCCTTCCAGGACAATTCTGCCGGGGCAACATAGGTACCTATGGAAAGCTAATGAGGAGTACTTTCATCCTAAATAATAAAATTATTGAAAAATTCCGCCCAAGTTGGGTGTATTTAACAAAAACTGGCGAAGTCCTGGGGCAAGGACAATTATTTTGTCCACTGCTCCTTCCAGGACAATTCTGCCGGGACAACATGGGTACCTATGGAAAGCTAATGAAGAGTACTTTCATCCCAGCTAATAAAATTATTGAAAAATTCCGCCCAAGTTGGGTGTATTTAACAAAAACTGGCGAAGTCCTGGGGCAAGGACAATTATTTTGTCCACTGCTCCTTCCAGGACAATTCTGCCGGGACAACATGGGTACCTATGGAAAGCTAATGAAGAGTACTTTCATTCCAGCTAATAAAATTATTGAAAAATTCCGCCCAAGTTGGGTGTATTTAACAAAAACTGGCGAAGTCCTGGGGCAAGGACAATTATTTTGTCCACTGCTCCTTCCAGGACAATTCTGCCGGGACAACATGGGTATCATCGGAAAGCTAATGGAGAGTACTTTCATCCTATCTAATAAAATTATTGAAAAATTCCGCCCAAGTTGGGTGTATTTAACAAAAACTGGCGAAGTCCTGGGGCAAGGACAATTATTTTGTCCACTGCTCCTTCCAGGACAATTCTGCCGGGACAACATGGGTATCATCGGAAAGCTAATGGAGAGTACTTTCATCCTATCTAATAAAATTATTGAAAAATTCTGCCCAAGTTGGGTGTATTTAACAAAAACTGGCGAAGTCCTGGGGCAAGGACAATTATTTTGTCCACTGCTCCTTCCAGGACAATTCTGCCGGGACAACATGGGTACCTATGGAAAGCTAATGGAGAGTACTTTCATCCTAGCTAATAAAATTATTAAAAAATTCCGCCCGAGTTGGGTGTATTTAACAAAAACTGGCGAAGTCCTGGGGCAAGGATAATTATTTTGTCCACTGCTCCTTCCAGGACAATTCTGCCGGGACAACATGGGTATCATCGGAAAGCTAATGGAGAGTACTTTCATCCTAGCTAATAAAATTATTAAAAAATTCCGCCCGAGTTGGGTGTATTTAACAAAAACTGGCGAAGTCCTGGGGCAAGGATAATTATTTTGTCCACTGATCCTTCCAGGACAATTCTGCCGGGACAACATGGGTATCATTGGAAAGCTAATGGAGAGTACTATCATCCAAGCTAATAAAATTGTTGAAAAATTCATGGGTGTGAAGATAAATTGGACAATTTAAATTGGATATTTAACAGAGTGGATGTTAACAAAACTCTCTTAACTCAGTAACAGAGCTATATTAAGGAGTTACATAGTGATGAGTGCGAAGATAAATTGGATTTTTAGATTTTATTATTTTGTTTTGTATTTATAGTACATATATGACAATAAAATAAAAAATCACCTTCCTATAAGATCTCAACATTATTTAAACAAAAATCAGAGACCTACTTAAACTAAATTCAACCGATAAAATATATTAAATCGAAAATGTAGATCAGGCCAAAACGACTAAAGCAGCTACGTTATAAAAGATGGGCGGATGAAACTGGGCTTAAATGAAAGGTCTCGAGGAGTACTTTAACACCATATACCAGTTATATTCCAAAACCGTTTCAGAAAGCTAAATTGGACGACTTTCTGAAAATGTCCTGAAATCCTGTAAAGACCACTGTGCGAAAATAGACCACTGAAATGCGTTGGATTTTTAAGTCGTGACTAATTTTGGAACATTGACCGCTAAATTAGAAAGAATCTGAAATTCTGAAAGTTTAAAGCTATTTTTGTGGAAAATGTAATGAAATGAAATGTTTAAAAAAATCGATTTATTGTTGCCATTTTATTACCAGAATTATTGACCCAATTTATTGAACTTCGGTTAAATGAAACATATTTCAATTATTCAGACTTGCCATTATTGAAACATTCGGATAATTGAAACAATTTCGGCCACTTTCAATTAAGCGGATTGGACTGTACAATTTTCCCATTTTGCATTCTTGGATGTCACATGTTTTCCAATGATCTATTTATAGCTCTTTATACTAGTGCGTGTGCGTGTGTGGATTCAACACACAAAATATGCGTTCACTGAGATTCCGCGCTAAGGGTTGTTTTTACAGAAAACAAAAATGTAACGTTCGCTATTTGTTGTTGTTGCATAGCAACGAAAAGCAACTGATCTCATCGGAAAGAAAACAAAACAAGCATCATATTACTTTACGCAACGGAGGTGCTGTGGCTCAGTTGGTAAGCGCGTTGGTTTTTTGACAATTCTTTGTTTAAACGTTGGGTCGTAGGTTCAAATCCCAGCGCAGGAGAACTTTTTTTTTTATTTTAAAATGTACTAAACCATATTAATTTTTTATATATATTTAATTTTCATATCTGAAAAACATTAAATTTTTTAAGCATATGTAAATATATATATATATATATATATATATATACCTATATGCTTAATAAATACGCGCATTGTATTTATTCGATATTTACAAATACAATCATTTTGGTTATTCAAAAAAAAAAAAAAAAAAAAAAAAAAAAATACATATTTGTTGTGTTTTAAAAAAAAGAAAATCATATAGTTATTCAAAAAAAGTTTAAAGTAATGGAACATTGTGATATTTTCATAAAAAATCCTGTGGTTTTTTGAAAAAATATATATATTTTTTTAAATAGACCAAGGGTTTCACGAATTTTTTTCTATAGAAAAAAATCGACTAAGGGTATCACGAATTTTTTTCTATAGAAAAAAATCGACTATAGAAAAAAATTCGTGAGACCAAGGGTCTCACGAATTTTTTTCTATAGAAAAAAATCGACCAAGGGTTCACGAATTTTTTTCTATAGAAAAAAATCGACCAAAGGGTCTCACGAATTTTTTTCTATAGAAAAAAATCGACCAAGGGTATCACGAATTTTTTTCTATAGAAAAAAATCGACCAAGGGTCTCACGAATTTTTTTCTATAGAAAAAACTTGGACCAAGGGTCTCACGAATTTTTTTCTATAGAAAAAACTTGGACCAAGGGTCTCACGAATTTTTTTCTATAGAAAAAACTTGGACCAAGGGTCTCACGAATTTTTTTCTATAGAAAAAAAAACCAAGGGTCTCACGAATTTTTGGTCTATTTAAAAAAAATATATATTTTTTCAAAAAACCACAGGATTTTTTATGAAAATACCACAATGTTTCATTACTTTAAACTTTTTTTGAATAACTATATGATTTTTTTTTTAAAACAAAAAATATGTATTTTTTTTTTTTTTTTTTTTTTTTTTTTTGAATAACCAAAATGATTGTATTTGTAAATATCGAATAAATACAATGCGCGTATTTATTAAGCATATAGGTATATATATATATATATATATATATTTACATATGCTTAAAAAATTTAATGTTTTTCAGATATGAAAATTAAATATATATAAAAAATTAATATGGTTTAGTACATTTTAAAATAAAAAAAAAAAGTTCTCCTGCGCTGGGATTTGAACCTACGACCCAACGTTTAAACAAAGAATTGTCAAAAAACCAACGCGCTTACCAACTGAGCCACAGCACCTTCGTTGCGTAAAGTAATATGATGCTTGTTTTGTTTTCTTTCCGATGAGATCAGTTGCTTTTCGTTGCTATGCAACAACAACAAATAGCGAACGTTACATTTTTGTTTTCTGTAAAAACAACCCTTAGCGCGGAATCTCAGTGAACGCATATTTTGTGTGTTGAATCCACACACGCACACGCACTAGTATAAAGAGCTATAAATAGATCATTGGAAAACATGTGACATCCAAGAATGCACAATGGGAAAATTGTACAGTCCAATCCGTTTAATTGAAAGGGGCCGAAAGCAGTGAAATTGTTTCAATTATCCGAGTGTTTCAATAATAGCAAATCCGAATAATTGATATCTGTTTCATTTAACCGAAGTTCAATAAATTGGGTCAATAATTCTGGTAATAATATGGCAACAATAAATCGAATTTTTGAAACATTTAATAGCTTTAAACTTTCAGAATTTCAGATTTTTTTCTGATTTAGCAGTCAATGTTCCAAAATTAGTCACCACTTAAAAATCCAAAATATTACAGTTGCTTTTATTTTGGCAACCAGTGGATGCCCATAAAAAAGTACTCCTCGAGACCTTTAATTTAAGCCCATTTTAATTCGCCCATCTTTAATAATTTTCGCACAGAGGTCTTCACAGCAAATCAGGATATTTTCAGAAAGTCCAATTTGGCTTTCTGAAACGGTTTTGGAATATAACTGGTATATGGTCTTAAAGTACTCCTCGAGACCTTTCATTTAAGCCCAGTTTCATCCGCCCATCTTTCATAATTTTCGCACAGTGGTCTTCACAGCAAATCAGGATATTTTCAGAATGTCGTCCAATTTGGCTTTCTGAAACGGTTTTGGAATATAACTGGTATATGGTCTTAAAGTACTCCTCAAGACCTTTAATTTAAGCCCAGTTTCATCCGCTCATTTTTCATAATTTTTGCACAGTGGTTTATACAGGATTTCAGGATATTTTCAGAAAGTCGTCCAATTTGGCTTTCTGAAACGGTTTTGGAATATAACTGGTATATGGTCTTAAAGTACTCTTCTAGACCTTTCATTTAAGCCCAGTTTCATCCGCCCATCTTTCATAATATTCGCACAGTGGTCTTAACAGGATAAAAGGCGTTTTTAACAAAGTCGTCCAATATGGCTTTCTGAAACGGTTTTGGAATATAACTGGTATATGGTCTTAAAGTACTCCTCGAGACCTTTAATTTAAGCCCAGTTTCATCCGCCCATCTTTCATAATTTTCGCACAGTGGTCTTTACAGGATTTCAGGATATTTTCAGAAAGTCGTCCAATATGGCTTTCTGAAACGGGTTTGGAATATAACTGGTATATGGTCTTAAAGTACTCCTCGAGACCTTTAATTTAAGCCCAGTTTCATCTGCCCATCTTTCATAATTTTCGCACAGTGGTCTTAATAGGAAATCAGGATATTTTCAGAAAGTCGTCCAATTTGGCTTTCTGAAACGGTTTTGGAATATAACTGGTATATGGTCTTAAAGTACTCCTCAAAACCTTTCAGTTAAGCCCAGTTTCATCCGCCCATCTTTCATAATTTTCGCACAGTGGTCTTTACAGGATTTCAGGATATTTTCAGAAAGTCGTCCAATATGGCTTTCTGAAACGGGTTTGGAATATAACTGGTATATGGTCTTAAAGTACTCCTCGAGACCTTTAATTTAAGCCCAATTTCATCTGCCCATCTTTCATAATTTTCGCACAGTGGTCTTAATAGAAAATCAGGATATTTTCAGAAAGTCGTCCAATTTGGCTTTCTGAAACGGTTTTGGAATATAACTGGTATATGGTCTTAAAGTACTTCATAATTTTCGCACAGTGGTCTTTACAGGATTTCAGGATATTTTCAGAAAGTCGTCCAATATGGCTTTCTGAAACGGTTTTGGAATATAACTGGTATATGGTCTTAAAGTACTCCTCAAGACCTTTCATTTAAGCCCAGTTTCATCCGCCCATCTTTCATAATTTTCGCACAGTGGTCTTTACAGGATTTCAGGATATTTTCAGAAAGTCGTCCAATATGGCTTTCTGAAACGGGTTTGGAATATAACTGGTATATGGTCTTAAAGTATTCCTCGAGACCTTTAATTTAAGCCCAGTTTCATCCGCCCATCTTTTATAACGTAGCTGCTTTAGTCGTTTTGGCCTGAGCTACATTGTCGATTTAATATATTTTATCGGTTGTATTTAGTTTAAGTAGGTCTCTGATTTTTGTTTAAATGATGTTGAGATCTTATGGGAAGGTGATTTTTTTATTTTATTATCATATATGTGCTATAAATACAAAACAAGGGTCTCACGAATTTTTTTCTATAGAAAAAAATCGACCAAGGGTCTCACGAATTTTTTTCTATAGAAAAAAATCGACCAAGGGTCTCACGAATTTTTTTCTATAGAAAAAAATCGACCAAGGGTCTCACGAATTTTTTTCTATAGAAAAAAATCGACCAAGGGTCTCACGAATTTTTTTCTATAGAAAAAATCGACCAAGGGTCTCACGAATTTTTTTCTATAGAAAAAAATCGACCAAGGGTCTCACGAATTTTTGGTCTATTTAAAAAAAATATATATTTTTTCAAAAAACCACAGGATTTTTTATGAAAATACCACAATGTTTCATTACTTTAAACTTTTTTTGAATAACTATATGATTTTTTTTTTAAAACAACAGATATGTATTTTTTTGGAATAACCAAAATGATTGTATTTGTAAATATCGAATAAATACAATGCGCGTATTTATTAAGCATATAGGTATATATATATATATATATTTACATATGCTTAAAAAATTTAATGTTTTTCAGATATGAAAATTAAATATATATAAAAAATTAATATGGTTTAGTACATTTTAAAATAAAAAAAAAAGTTCTCCTGCGCTGGGATTTGAACCTACGACCCAACGTTTAAACAAAGAATTGTCAAAAAACCAACGCGCTTACCAACTGAGCCACAGCACCTTCGTTGCGTAAAGTAATATGATGCTTGTTTTGTTTTCTTTCCGATGAGATCAGTTGCTTTTCGTTGCTATGCAACAACAACAAATAGCGAACGTTACATTTTTGTTTTCTGTAAAAACAACCCTTAGCGCGGAATCTCAGTGAACGCATATTTTGTGTGTTGAATCCACACACGCACACGCACTAGTATAAAGAGCTATAAATAGATCATTGGAAAACATGTGACATCCAAGAATGCACAATGGGAAAATTGTACAGTCCAATCCGTTTAATTGAAAGGGGCCGAAAGCAGTGAAATTGTTTCAATTATCCGAGTGTTTCAATAATGGCAAATCCGAATAATTGATATCTGTTTCATTTAACCGAAGTTCAATAAATTGGGTCAATAATTCTGGTAATTCGGGTTTGGAATATAACTGGTATATGGTCTTAAAGTATTCCTCGAGACCTTTAATTTAAGCCCAGTTTCATCCGCCCATCTTTTATAACGTAGCTGCTTTAGTCGTTTTGGCCTGAGCTACATTGTCGATTTAATATATTTTATCGGTTGTATTTAGTTTAAGTAGGTCTCTGATTTTTGTTTAAATGATGTTGAGATCTTATGGGAAGGTGATTTTTTTATTTTATTATCATATATGTGCTATAAATACAAAACAAAATAATAAAATCTAAAAAATCCAATTTATCTTCG
Organism: Musca vetustissima; assembly: GCF_032173495.1. NCBI lineage: Eukaryota > Metazoa > Arthropoda > Insecta > Diptera > Muscidae > Musca > Musca vetustissima. Next base: position 49,465 of record NW_026880467.1, read on the forward strand.
CACTCTATCACTATGTAACTCCTTAATATAGCTCTGTTAATGAGTTAACAGAGTTCTGTTAATTTCCACTCTGTTAAATATCCAATTTAAATTGTCCAATTTATCTTCACACCCATTCCGATAAGGCCAGATGATTTCACCCGAGCTGTCAAAATGCTTTCAATTTTGACTTAATTGTGTGAAAACGTAAACAAAAAATTTGACAGCTTGGGGGATTTTAATCCAAAATTGTCAATAACGATTGCTTCTGACACGACCTGTTTATTGGATCATGAATTTTACTTGAGTTCGATGTGCAAAGTTGCCAACCATGTGAAATATTATAAAGAACAATTTGACAGATGGTCGAGACAAAAAAAAATGGGCTGTTCCCGTACTACAAGAACCTACTAGATTTTACTATTTTCTTCGATATACGTCACCTTATTATTGCATCATGGATTAAATCAAGGCATTGTAATTTGAAACCAAAATACTAAAAACACAGAATTATAAATGGCAAATCTCTGAATTTGGAAGGGTTTATTTCGACAACATAATTTATAACATTTTCTGAAAGAATATGTCCAAAAAATTTTATAAAATATATTAATATTAAAAGTTATATTTAGCAAAACTGGTATTGACATATTCACTCTAATATATTTCAATGAAAAAACTAGAATACATCGTAGACCCACTTGAGTGTTTTTTTAAAGTTACTGTATGGTTATAAGTTCGCCAAATTTCATGTACAGTCGAACACATGAAATTACTCTAGTGTGGACCGGCACTTTTTGAGACAAATTTTGTTCAAAAAAATCATTTGCAAAAATATGAGTCATATCTTCATTACATTTTTCAAAATGGGGGAAACACACAAATTGTGAGACAGATACGTGCCATTTCACCACGAAAAGGGTTGCCGTGCTAAATGAAATACTATTTGAAGTATAATGTTTGGGGCATTTATGGTCTTAGTATACATTTTTCCGCGCACGAAGTATAGTTTTACTTTGCATTTTTTGTTTACATTGATTTAAAAATTATAATACAATCTATTTACCCAAAAATAAATAAATTTATAGAAATTATCTGTTATAAAAGAAACAGAATGGCAACTCTGAACATCAGAGTATAAATACCCTGAATTCACCAATCCAACCAACACACAGCAACAGCCAGCGATAGACAAAGACGCAAAATATTTTTTCGTTTTCGTATCACAAAGTGATTGAATTTATCTGAAAATCTTGATTAAAAAAACAAATTTATATATTTATTAATAAATATATTCTTCTGCAAGAATGGGCAAAAAAAATAGTAAGTATTTCGTGGGTTGGTTGGTTTGTCTGGATGTGGATGAAATTTATTTGCATGTTTGTTTCATTGAATGATGAAATCGTTTGTTATTGTGTTTGTAGAACATAAGCAAACGGGAAATGAATCCGAAGGAAAGCCACAGCAACAAAGCCAGCCTCCGCAAGCTGGATCCCAGAGCACTTCTCAAGCTGGTACGTATCTTCAATGTTCCCGGTTTCGTAGCCACAATATTTGTTGGCGGATTCAAGACATTTTCTCTACATATAGGTCAAGGAGGGCAGCCACAACAGCAAGGTGCGCAGGGTGGAAAACAGCAGCAAAAGGGTTCAGGTCCACAACCAAGTACAAGTGGTGGTAATCAAGGTCCGCAACAAAAGCAAAGAGGTCCCGGTCCACAACAAGGGACAAGTGGTGCTAATCAGGGTCCGCAACAACATCAAAGCGGTCCCGGTCCGCAACAAGGTTATCAGGGTATGCAACAGCAGCAAAGGGGTCCTGGCCCACAACAACAGCAAAGAGGTCCTAATCCACAACAAGGTTCGTGGGGTGGTAATCAGGGTCCACAACAACAGCAAAGAGGTCCTGGCCCACAACAAGGTTCATGGGGCGGTAATCAGGGGCCGCAACAACAACAACAAAGGGGACCTGGTCCACAACAACAACAAAGGGGCCCAGGCCCACAACAAGGTTCATGGGGCGGTAATCAGGGGCCGCAACAACAACAAAGAGGAGCAGGTCCACAACAACAAAGAGGACCAGGTCCACAACAACAAAGAGGACCAGGTCCACAACAACAAAGAGGACCAGGTCCACAACAACAAAGAGGACCAGGTCCACAACAACAAAGAGGACCAGGTCCACAACAACAAAGAGGACCAGGTCCACAACAACAAAGAGGACCAGGTCCACAACAACAACAAAGGGGCCCTGACCCACAACAACAACAAAGGGGCCCTGGCCCGCAACAAGGTTCATGGGGCGGTAATCAAGGTCCACAAAAACAACAAAGGGGCCCTGGCCCGCAACAAGGTTCATGGGGCGGTAATCAAGGTCCACAACAACAGCAAAGAGGTCCGGGACCACGGCAAGGTGGTGGACATCAACAAATTGAAGCATCATTCCAGAAGCTATCACTGTCGGAGGGTAAACTGAATTCATACTTTATCTACAGCCGCTAATGCTTTTATACATTGCATCTTCCAGAAGGTGTACTACCGCCTAAACCAAAATCTTGTGCTGGAATTGTTCGCGGAACCCTGGGTAGACCAGGAGTTGTGGAAGTGAATTATTTGAGGTTGATTCTGGATAATATGCCCAATGAGGCCTATCACTACGATGTAACAATAACACCTGATCGACCAAAAAAAATGATGCGTCCTGCTTTTGAACAGTGCAAACGAGAATATTTTAACGGCATTGAGGCAGCGTTTGATGGCAGAAAGAGTTGTTATACCCCAGTGCGTCTCCCGGGCCCAATCGAATGTAAAATTCTGGTACGTAACATAATTATACTGCAGAATGCAACAAGTGCAACGTATTTTTTAAGGTTCCAGATTCTGGCGATCGTATGAAAGAGTTTCAAGTAGAGATTAAGGAAACGAATGATTGTGTCGTGGATCTTAATTCACTTCGAACGTAAGTCGAAATAACCAGCGAATTTTGTTGTATCCTTTTTAATGTCTCCATCTCGCAGCTACCACAATGACAAAGTTTCTGACAAACCAATGAGAGCCTTGCAAGCTTTGGATGTAATTTTGTCCGGAAATAATCATGAGCGAAGCGTTCGTGTTGGACGTTCCTTTTTCTGTAAACCAAAACAACCTGTTGATTTGGAAAATGGATATGAAGCCTGGACTGGTTTGTTCCAAGCCGCTATTTTGGGTGAACAGCCATTTCTTAATGTGGATATTGCCCACAAATCGTTCCCTCGTGAATGTCATCTAATTGATTACTTGTCAAACGAAAGAATTGACCCGAGACAACCTTTTAATAGATACCAATACGGAGATGTAGAACGTTACCTGAAGGGAATTGATATTGTGTATAAACCGCCAAAATCGTTTGGAAGCTTTGATAAAAAGTACAAAGTAATGGGAATTGGGGAATCAGCCACGAAAATACGTTTTAAAAACGATGAGGGCACGGAGATGACTGTTGATGCATACTTCAGGTCTCGTGGAAGTCCACTTCAGTATCCAAATTTAAATTGTGTTAAAGTTGGTTCTTCGGTTCGCTCAATATATTTACCGATGGAATTCTGTACCATTGCGGAAGGTCAAGCTTTGAATGTAAGTATACAAAATGATGTTCCTCTGTTCTTGTGTTTTTATGGGCATGGCAATTGTTTAGCGAAAAGACGATTCGAAACAAGTACAGCAGATGATTCGCTTTGCTGCAACATCGACCAATCGTCGTAAGGAAAAAATTATGGATATGTTGCAGTATTTCAATCTCAACGCCAGCATATTAGTTCAGTCATTTGGCATTAAAATTGGTACCAATTTTATAAAAGTTCCAATACGTATCTTGCCAACTCCATATATGGAATATTGGGAAGGTAGAACAGTTACCACCCAACGCGGCGCTTGGCGAATGGATAACCTAAAATTCCTGATGTGCTCGAAACCACAATCCGGTCATAAATGGGGAATCATATATGAAGACAACCCGCGATCCAGGCTGAATTACAATGAACTGGATCAATTCAAGAAGAAGGTAAGAAAACTAAATTATACAACTGCGAAAGCGACCAATACTAGTTTCATTATTTCCCAACTTGCCTGAATGTGATAGGTGTTAAATAAGTCCAGGGAGCTAAATATGAATCTTGAAAATACTGCTGAAATTATAAAGTACAGCAATATCAATAGCACACTTGAAGATCTGGCCAGGAAGAAATACGCTCTTGTTTTTGTTGTAATTGGTAGAAACGCGTACAGCGATATTAAGCAGAACGCTGAATTACGAGTCGGAATCTTAACACAGTGCATAAAGGAGGCCACTGTAGCCCGAACGGCTAGGGATGAAACAGTGTTTTCGAACATACTCCTGAAGGTAAATGCAAAGCTTAACGGAACCAATCACAAAATCTCTCAAAATGACGGAAGGATGAAAGCGTTGATGGCACCTATTAACAATGTAATGTTCATGGGTGCCGATGTAACGCACCCCTCCCCCGACCAGCGTCACATACCTAGCGTGGTGGGAACTACAGCTTCACACGACCCGTTCGGCGCCTGCTACAACATGCAGTACAGATTGCAAAAGTCGACTAGGGAAGACATCGAAGATATGGAATCGATCGCCACACGGCACTTGCAGGTCTACTTCCAATACCAGAAACAATATCCTTCTCAGATCATTTATTATAGAGACGGCGTGTCTGACGGTCAATTTCCCATAATTGCGAATGTCGAATTGAAGGCAATTAAAAGGGCTTGCGCCAAATTGGTAAATAAGTCTATTAAAGGCACTGTATAATTGTAGTAATATTTAAATGTCACCATTTTATTGCCACAGCGTTGTGCCCCGAAGCTTACCTGTGTAATTGTTGTAAAGCGACATCATACCAGGTTTTTCCCCATGACGAGTCCACGTCACGACCGTGACTTTAATAATGTGGAACCTGGCACTGTTGTCGACCAACATATTACACATCCAAATGAAATTCAATTCTTTATGGTAAGCCACCAATCGATACAAGGAACAGCAAAGCCAACTCGTTACAATGTCATTTTGGACGAATCGAATCTTAATATAGATCTTTTGCAACAACTGACTTACAATCTATGTCATTTGTTTCCACGTTGTAACCGTGTTGTGTCATATCCGGCTCCAGCATATTTGGCTCATTTGGTAGCATTTCGAGGCCGAGTATATTTAGAAGGGTAATACATTTGAATTGTGATAAAATTGCAGTATTTTTTGTTATTCGTTTTTTTTTTTTTTTTGTATTTTTAGTGCCAGAAATTTTTCCACCGATCTAAGCCGAGAATACAAGCAACGTACAATAAAGGAAAATGTTATGCAATGTAATCCCATGTATTTCATCTAAACTTATATTTACATTGTCATTCAAAATACCAATAAAGCATATTTAATACTTCTTTGCATCATACTAATTATTATTTATATATTTAAAAGAGAAGTAAGCTTTTGATTTTTCTTTTGTATGTCATTGTTTTAATGTTCATTAAAAACACATAGTTGCAAAAATAATACACTTAACGAACGGTAAATTGAGGTTAATCTTTTCCATTTAGTAGTTGTAATTGCGATAAACTTGCATTGGATAAATATTTTTGCATTGGATGATGGTTAACATTTTCAATCATACTGTTTTGTTGTTAAGTTTTTTTTTTATATAAATCAATACTAAAATGATTTGAACATGTTTCCCTTAATTTTGAGGATGACTTTTTTGCCAAAATTCCAATAATAAAAAAGGACTTATGATTGAGAAACCATAGTCTGATTTGAAGGATAAGTCTGAATCCTAAGGACTATTTTAATTTATTTTGTAAAATTTTAAATCATTTCTAAAAAAAATATTTTTCAATACGTTTCAAAGTTGAACTTGCCTAAATGGGAAAATTCATGGTACAATAATACAATAATATTGGGGAAAATTCCCCAACATTATTGTATTATGCATAGGCATATGCAAACTTTTTTATGTTGGTCGCCTGTAACAACTGGCAACCCATCATAGGTTTGGTTACTACTGCGACATGCCAAATATATACTACACTATACAGAATTCCATCATCCAATGTTTTTCATTTATTCAATTATCAGGACAAGTTTCGTCATAGATAAATACCTCGTTGGTGTACTGAAGAGTTCCGGATTTTATTTATTTATATCTAGTTCACATAACTTTACTTAAGTTTTATAAAAATGTACACAACACTACATTTAAAATGTTCTTATTAAAAAAGCTAACCTAATTTCAAGCATTTCCGTTATTGAGAAACTTCTTGTTGTTGGGTTCCATTGTTTTCGTGTGTCTGCAATGTCTTGGGAGCGGGTTTAAATTTGCGATACACTTCATCATTGTAACCTTCAATATTTCGAGCAATTTCAATGGCCAGAAACTGAATACGCACTACAAGCAGTGAATTTTCGGGAGAAAATTCCTTTGAAGCATCAGCCCTAAAACGAATATCATCTTCAACATAAGTTGATTGTTTGGAAAAGTCACACATACCTCATTAATGTTCCATACGAATAATCTTCTAGTTTATTGAATTTCTCAGCAAAGTTACGCCAAGCCAATTTTGCTTCAGGAGATTTTAAAATTTCGTCGGACAATACATCGACTTTTAAATCTGGGAAATCTTGGCGGAACGTTTGGTAAATTTGATCATCATATGGTGTTAGTCTGAGGCATGAAGGATGAACACTAGTAATCAACTGTAAAAGTAAAACACTATTGAATTTTTCGTATGTGTCTACAGTAATTTGAGGGAGCAAGTCCTGTGATAGCCTTTTACAAAAGATGCACATAGCCCATATTCAACCGAAACGTGCGAAAATTATAAATGTATTTCAATTATAGTACATATATGTATATAAAGCATTTTGAATTGAATTCCAGACCAAGGATTTAGAATAAAGACCGAACCATCGACTGAAATCTATTGAAACACGTTGGACGAATATCGTTGTTTGTAAAGAAATTAGTTTTTTTATCAATTTTTTCTGAAGTTAAATTCCCCAAAGGGTAGATATTTAAAGTGCCGAATAGTCAAATACTTTTAATAATGTTATTTCGTATCCGATATTAATATTAATTCTGAATATGGACAGACCTTTAAAGACGCAATTTGTTTAATATCGGCATATACATAAATATATGGTTCCGAATGTTAAAGCTAATCAGCTGTGGCAAAACATTTCAGACCTATCCCACAAGACAGTGCTCCCTCCCAACGCAAAATAAACCTACATTAAAGTGCACTTCGGCATGATCCATCGCTTTTACCGCCCACATCTCCTCTACCAAACCGTCATTGCCAAATTCTTCGGCCGGTCTCGACAATAATGAAGCACCTTGCTGAAATATTATAGACGTTGTTTTATTGATGTAATGGAATTGATTTCTCTTTTGTACGAACCAGTAATTCGGCCATTCCTAGTCCCTTTTTTTGTAAATCTCAGAAGAAAATCCCAAAGCACCAACACGTGAAACGAAACAATGAACTAAAAACACTAACATTAGAGATGGCAAACAATCGATAGCAAACTATCGCACAAAGCGAATATCGATATTTTGTCTGCTCTACAACCATCATCATCATCTCCACAAACAATTTGGTCCGTTCCAGAACCTGCCAGAATTTACAAATGTTTACTACGATAACAATTTACCTTTTTATTTACGATAACAATTAATCTATAATAATATAATAATCTACTAATTTTTTGCAACTTTTTACTCTAAAACCATTCATGAACCCACAAAACTTGAAAAACATTGAAACAAATTTAAGAGAACACAAAACAAAATCCTCATAGAGAAGGTTAACCCGGTTTTAATATTTTCTTAGATATCATAAAGGAAAATTCGTTATGGTAGTAAAAAGTTGAAGATTCTTGCAGTACGGGAACGTACCAATAATGTAAATGCAGTTTTATGCTGATTTTGAAGTATTGCCTAATTTTGGCATATTTACTTGATTTTCGAATATATATTATATTCCTAAAATTTGAATACTTCACGTCGTTTTGCATCATTTTACAAAAAAATGGAGGGAACTATTTTGAATTTTGTAATACTGAGTTTTTAAAAATCTTACTGGACAAATCTACTCAGCTAAATTTTGTACAAGTAAAAAACTATGGAAATGATTATCATTTTGTTATTTGATTAAGAATAAACTCTCACAAAATAACTTATTGAGTAATTATTACCTGATTTAAACACAACAATCGACAATCACACATCTTTTTCAGGTGTTATTCAAATCATCTACAGTTGAAATTTGGTGATAATTTTTTTATTTTAATCATTTCATTTGTAATTCGAAGCGTGTTTGTTAAATTCGTGACATTGCATTTGTAATTCATAGCATTTTATTGCAAATTCGTATTAAAATGATTTCATTTCGATAAAATTTTATTATATTGTAATTGAAATACTACGAATTATAAAAAAAATATGTTATGAATTACAAAAAAAACTGTTATTAATTACAAATGAAATTATTTACATTTCAAATTTTATTTTGTATGTTGAATTGGAATTGAAATAATTCGAAATTCAAATGAAATTATCGAATTACAAATGAGTTGTAATGACTCGCAATTGAAATTATTTTTTTTTTTGCAATTACAATTTAATTGGTTTGCAATTTAATTAAAATTGACATTTGCATTTTTTGAAAGAAAGAAGGAAATAAATAAATTCTCAATTTAAATAAAGGCTTAGTTAATCACAAATAAAACACTTACCAGAAATAAATATTGCAAAGTTCTAACCGCTATTTTAATGTTGAAGCACTAGATTTTTTTCCGTAATTCGGAAAACCCGTTTTATAGCACAGATATCAAGATATTTTTCGTCACGGATTTCTTCAATTGATTAATGAATGATTATTATTTAGAAATATTACAATTATTTGGCACTTTTTTAGTTATAATTTGCATTTAATACCGGCAGAACACGAAATGCGCGATATTAACAAGAAAAAAAATTGCATTCCTGCACTTAAACGCACCATTTTAACAACAGAGCCAATCGCGAATTTAATAAATAAACGACCGACCACACAAAAAAATATTTTTTACAAGGATTAAAAACAAATATTACTATATTTTTAACCTCTTTTTTTTTTGCTTTGCGAAAAAATACTCACTCCTGGGCTTATATATTTTTAAACAGGCAAAATGCTCAATTTCAACATGAAACACCTTCACACATTTTGTTTTCCTTTATGTAGTTTGGCCACGGCTCCCCGATAAAGAGTAAAGAACGCCATTGCCGCATTTACGTTAAACCGAACATCCGAAACACAAATTATATAGGTGGTCGCTTCTGTGTGTATCTTCGATCATTTGAATATGTTTAAATATAAAGATTACTTGAATTTAACACTCGTTATGCTATTCATTCTTACAGCGCACGCGATATTACAAGACCAAAATTATATTCCTGCACTTGTATTAATTTATGACTGCAAGGAAACGCACAATTTCCAGAACAAACACATTTGCACATTCCTTTTCCTTTACGTAGTAAGAGTATAAAAACGCCTTCACCGACATTCGCGAATGTGTGAAATGAACGCCCGACCACATTTACAATAAACCGAACATCCGCATCACAAATCGAAGATGTCGTCGCTCCTTTTTTTTAACCACGAATGACAGCTATGTTTTCCACAGGAATAACTTCAATTTCACAAAAGCTTTGCTTTTAGTTGTTTGTTTAGGAAAATGCTATTAACATTTATTTCAATGAAAATTGTGGAATTGATTTTTTCACAAGCTATTTCATTTAACAACAAATTGTACACAATTTTGTTTTATTCACTCAACAAACTTCAATGCAAAGATCGACCAGCCAACTTTCGCAAACCGTTAACTTTGATAGAGTTGCCATGGTATAATTTGCAATAGACAATCAAATTCAGGGATTAATGGATCGATAATTGTTGAAGAATAATTGACAGGAATGATTTAAAAGGAGTTTACATGTACATCTAATAACTTTTGAATTTCTGATATTTTTGACGTATAATAGAGGGAAATAACGTTTAAATATATCATAATAAAGAAAAACGATATAAAGTAATAGAAATGACACCTATTTCGTTTCCAAATACATATGTATGTATTACTCCCATTCCATTCCAGAAATTATTTTTCGATTTTTGGGTCTTTGACAATTTTCGTTATATTAAGTTAAGGCAACCCCCCCCCCCCCCCATTCTCGATTTTATATTTTCTAAATTTTCAATGGACTGGTAAATGAATACCAATGCATATTAAGGTTTGTAACTATACACATACATATATAATTGAAGATTTAAAAGAGAAGAAAAATAATTTACAAAATTTTGTTGTTGTTTTTGGTGATTGAAGTAAAGTCCTTATTTTTTATGGCGGGCATGATAACACCTCACTGGAACATCGGAATCCGAAAATTCCAACGGTGTTAGAAAGGGTACATGTCTGGCTCTCGTATGAACTAGGATTATTGGCTTCGCTCAAAAATCAACAAAAAAAAAAAAAAAATGGCGGACCTTTAAAAAAATATTTTTGAAAAAAATATTTTTTACCACAAACCAAGTAAAAAAATAAGGAAGATCTCGACCTATTGGATTTATCCTAGTTCATAGCTATACACTCACAGAGAAACGTCCCAAAATTTTTCGGATTGTTAGTTTTTGAAATTTGCCCGCCATAAATTTCATTTGAAAAATAAATCGACTATATCTTGAAGAGTTCTTGGGATTTTCATTTGAAATTTTGTAGGGACATTCTTGAATTAGTATAGATTCGAAAAACTAAATACAATTTTTTGACCCCGTGAATGGGGGGGTCCCCTTAATGTAGGGTAAGCGGAATAGATTCGTGAGCCATTCGTCGCGATATGTGTTATCGAAAATGCAATAACTACAAGGGTACGATTAAATCAACAATTGATGTTGATGTGTGTTGAACTTTGGAGAAATGCAAGAAAGTGTAATGCGATCATTGTGTGGAGCCCTTTAAACTTTTCAATACAAAATGTCGATTAATCGATTAGTTGAAAGTCGACTAACATATCCCTACATAAAATGCGGTAAAGCAACACCAGATTTCGTATTAATTGGTCTCTTATTTATATGTATTATAATATATATTTAATACCATCCAGCCCATTAAAACTTAGTTACAAAAATTTATGCTTAACCCGAATAATGCATGTCTAGCGTATGAGTTATTTTTCAAAAATACTGCCTGAGTAATATTTGATATCGCTATTACAACTCTGTCCAGCTCCTTCGTTCAGTTTAGGGTTGCATTTGACCGATGGCAACTGTCAAACTTGACGAAACTCTTTGACAACTGGCCGCTGCTACTTCCGACAGCGCAACTGTCAATTTCTTTCTTTTTCGTATTTTTACGATAGTTGTTTGGTGTAAGTTTTCTAAGTGAAATTTTTAAATCAAAAAACATCGTGCTTTGCGAAAAGAATTGAATAGAAAATCATTTTGAAAGATATACTCAGTTAACTAAAGAATTTAACGAAATGAAAATGTCCATTAAAAGTGTTATTGAAAATGAAAAAACCCCAACTTGAAGAGATGTCGCCTTCGGCAAATGATGGAAAGAGCTCGTTAATGTTTTTGCCTTGTACGAAGAAATAAACAAACCACGGTGACGATGAAACCCCGCCACCAGTTGTCATTTTCACTAACGCTTGCAGATTGTGTTGTAGTTTTAGATGAAGTTAAAAGTGTGTCCGAAGAAATGCATTAATGTTTGCCCCTTTCCGTTTCTTTTGCAGTGAACCCAACAAAGCACATCCAAAATGAAATTGAACAAGTTCGTGACATCTTCCCGCAGAAAGAACCGCAAGCGCCATTTCCAGGCCCCCTCCCACATTCGCCGTCGTCTTATGTCGGCTCCCCTCTCCAAGGAGTTGCGTCAAAAGTACAACGTTCGCTCCATGCCCATTCGCAAGGATGATGAAGTGCAAGTTGTTCGCGGCCACTTCAAGGGTAACCAAGTCGGCAAAGTTGTCCAAGCCTACCGTAAGAAGTTTGTCGTCTACATTGAAAAGATCCAACGTGAAAACGCCAACGGCACCAATGTTTATGTTGGCATTCATCCCTCCAAGTGCTTGATTGTCAAATTGAAGTTGGACAAGGATCGCAAGGCTATCTTGGAACGTCGCGGCAAGGGACGTTTGGCTGCTTTGGGCAAGGACAAGGGCAAATACACCGAAGAAACCGCTGCCCAACCCATGGAAACCGCTTAAGCCTGATTTAGTTCATAGTTGTGCTGTGTAGTATATCAACAACAACAAAAACAAACAACCATCAATACAATTATCGGGAGGATGATGGCATACGAAATAATGGTCAGTGACTGTTGACGAATGCCATCGATTTATTTTTATTAAAATACAAAACCACTGGATTTCTTTAAAATAAAGAAAACAACTGTTTTATAAAATTAAGACGTAACACTGAATTTTTGTTCGGAAGGAAAACAAGAATCACATATATATGCTAAAGGTAAGCCAGCGATTGCAATTGGCCAACGTAGTAAATGAATGAATTTTAATTACATTCGGTTGCAATTTGTTTTCATTGACAGGAGGAGAGTTGGGATGCAATCTATGATAAGATCCAATCTGGTCTTATGATAGAAGTTTCAAGCTACGAAAATTCATTAGATATAACAATATATATAATATAGAAGTGCTTACACAGTAGTATAATTGGAAATAATTTGAAACATGCTAGATTTATAATAAAAAACATTCATGATGTTATCAGAATGATTTGGCGCCGAAAAAAAAATCAACTACTGTCCATCTTCTAGCAAGGGAGAAAATGAAAAAAAAAAACACAGATATTTAAAATAAGACAAATAAATTAATTGTTTGCAATAGAATTTTGGTTAGCCGAGAAGCTTCGAAAGTATAGAACATACGTTCCCAAAAGAATAGTAAGTAGTCTGCAATGACAGTAATAGAATGTGTTGGGGTTGGTTGTCCATTATTTGCCAGTTTGGATTTAACTACAAAATGTAATGGGTCAAACAAAAATAATATCCTTGAATATTTAATGTGTAAATAAATCAATATTAAACTGTATTTTTTTTAATTTAAAATGACAGTCAAAACGAATGTTTATTATATATCATAAACGAACAAAATGTACAAAGTTTTACTTTGTCCGTGAGTAATTAGAAGATTATTTGTTTATATTTTGTAAATCTGTTTTACCATTATCTTTGTTAGACACTTGAAAGAATGAAAATTCGATTATTTCTAATTTTGTAAAGAATACATTTGCAATTACAGTAAAAACTCGCTAATCCGGATAATTGATTGCAGACCCCAATCCGGATTACCGAGATTTCCGGATTATCGAGTTTTATTAATTGGTTTAAATTTATATTAATTTGGTGATAATTTAATTATTTTTATGTTTTTATTGAAAATGAAAATTATTCATTTCAAAAATATGAACTTTGAATATAATAAGTACCATTTTCAATTAAATTTGCAAAAAAAAAATTATTCAAATAAAAAGTAACGTATCTTTACAATCCGGATTTTTGAGTCAAATAGGTCAATCAATCCGGATTATAGGATACGCAATGGGTTGTGAAATGCAGTCCGGATTACCGAATAATCCGGATTGTCGAGGTCCGGATTATCAAGTTTATACTGTATTTGTATCAAATTTAAATGTCTATAAAATAGTATCTTCTTTTTATCTCTATAAGTAATTCGTTGTTATCTAACAGCTATAATAAGGATAATTTCATCTGTAGACCAATCAATCAATTTAGGTGCACCTCTAAGAATTTTCAAAGTATATAGCATTTTTGATATTGATTACATTTAGATTATTTTTTCGATGAAAATCAAATTCCAAATATTACCCCATTTTTTAATCATTTTTGTAAAAAAATCATACAACAGACATTTTTTTGATTCTGTTTACAGCGACATATATTTTTGTGGAAATTTTTGTGGAAATTGTATTAGAACCTAAACGGACTTCAACCACTTTCAAAATTAACTACTCAAATAGTTCTTCAAAATTGGACTAATATGAGAATCTTATTTAAATTTAAAATGTCTTCCTAAATTGGAGGCCTTCTCCTGGGATTCTAAGCAGCCGGACTTCGATCGGTTATTTCACTTATTTCAAGCCAACATGACCAATTACTTATATTAACATATATAACAATTGTATGCAAACAATAAAAATCCCCAGAAACATAATATGCAGTAGATCTAGAACTTAAGTTCTAATGTATATGCCGTTTAAGAGTAACATAATTTTTGATCAGGGTTTTAAGACATTCTTGCATGAATGAGTGGAAAACCTGTTTTCATGAACTGATCTAATAAATATGTTTATGGATAGACGTCGTTGTACGCCAGATCTGGCGTATTTTTTAAAATTTACTACTGCGCCAAATTAATTTCCCCATAAGCGGAATTTTTATGAATATTACAAAATGCGAAAAAATAAATTTCTAAAGTAATAATTAATAAGCAGATATTGTTAAATTAATAATATTGTTAAATTAAATATATATATATATATATATATATATAAGGGTGAATTAAATTAAAATAATATAATTGGTTATTTAAATATATATCAAATAAATATTTTATATATGAATATATAAAAAAAACTTTCCTCGAGAAATATTTTATCTGATCAACATAAGACCAAATAGGAAGAAAATCCATATGACGGAATATTAAATCAATTTTATTACCTGCAGAACTAAAACTGTTTTAAATTTGACTCTAATTTTGTTTCGAATGCTAATTGTTCAGATAAAAACTATTTTATACAACTCAAACAATCACAGAGTACAAAATATGCCGACATTCCATCTTGGATCAATTTCAAAGTCGAAGGCAGCCATAAAGTGGATACCCAACTTTTGATTTTTTATTTGAAGTAGTGATTTTCAAAGTTTATGTGTATCATAGGAAGTGTAGCATTTTTTTTAGTTATTTAATTTAAAATTCAAAATCCCAGTTTATATTTTATGTTGTACTTTCGATCCATTATTTGCCTGTTATAATTTATTTATTTCTTATAACAATATACGTACATACATATGTGAAGAAGAACATTTTGTAGGGTACTTCATAGTCGTCTTTGGTATTGGTTATAAATTGTCTCCATTGTTGTGTGTGCGTGCGTGTATACATTTCGCCTCTCTCCTCTACATATGAACATTATCACCTATCCCCCCGTCAAAAGCTCCCATGTTCTAACGACGACAGCGAACGATTACTATTCATATCAAGCAAATATGAAGGCAAATATTAGCAACAAATTGAAACGACAACTAAAAAATGGTAAATTGTTGTTAGGATGTTGGAGAAGGGGGCGGGAATGGTCTTCTTGCGCTTTCTTGTTAGTTTAACATCAAACAAAACTCACCACAGTGAGAATCAAGAGCTTCGTACGACCACTGGAGGATCTAGTTAGATCAGTTTGTGTCAGCAGTCAGACGTTGGAGGTCGTAGTGTTTGCCACGGTTCGCCTTCCAGTTCCGTCACATCGAGACTTGTACTAGGCCATCAATTGATCGCTTATTTGACAGCGCGTGTGTGTGCGTGTTTAATAAATTGAATTAATTCTTTAATATTCTTAAGTGAAGCAGCACCAGCAACAACAACAAAATGAATGTTTTGAGAAAATTGCCCACACGTTTGGTAAGTAATTTTCCATACAACATAATATTAAAAAAAAACTAAAATAAAAATATACACACATAACTTGTTCTGTGTGAAAACAACAACAACCGCTACAAATAAAAACATACAAACCGTATTTATGTAATTTCCCAATAAATATCTTATGTTTATATTTTTCAACAGATCGCCAATGCCTTGCGTCAACAACAAAGTGCCGCTATGTCCTCCGGCACTGCCACTACTCCCACCCCATTGACTTTCCTTACTGAGGATGAGAAGATGATGAAGGAAACCGGTAAGTTCACAATAAATCACAATGTGTCTACGTGGAAAATAAGATTGTGGTGTGATACCATATAGGTTAATTCTATAAGGTGGGTCGATGTTTGCAAAAAAGAAAAAAATGGTCCAGCGAGTTTTTTTTGCGCAGATATGTTACGTAACTATCGTAAGGTTCCACTTTTATTTTTGTTTATCTCAAAAACTACATTTTGACATGGTGGAACCAAAAAAATTAATTGCGTCGCAATTAAAAAATAATAAGGAAAAATAATAAGAAAGGAAAGCTCGATTTGGAGAAATACGAATAACAGAATTAATTTGTATACAATATATACGATCGTTGCATTGGCATTGCACATCAATTGAACAAATAGTCAGTTAGGGTTTTTTGGCTCTCAAAAGAATGTTCTATAAAAAATCACTTGGAAGGCAATACGTTGGCAACGATACACTTTGTGATTCGTTAGGTTTCAACAAATAAATTTATTGAACAAAACCATACCAAATGGAGGAATATAATTTATGCACACTCGGTCTACAATACCAACCCACTTTCAAACACACACAACCGGCCACAATGAATGTCAATTAACAGTAACAAAGTAAGTTATCAATAACATTACATAACAATGAACTCTTAAGCCCTATAAGTGATCGCCAACCCATATTCAGATGATCACAGGGATGGGAAATTTCAAAGTGATTTTTAGAAATTAATTCAAAAAGTAAGAGTAGTAAGAATGTAATAATTCTTACTATATTAATTGTTTCATATCGTATAATATTAAACTTTTTATGATGTCCATAAGTTATCTCTGATCGTTAGGTCAAATAAAATTATTGTTAGTTATTGGCAGTTGATTATTATAGTCCAATGGTTTCATTTTTTTATTTTTCTCGAATAACACATTTCTCTTACTCAATAGTCTATTTGGTATCAAAATCTCTCGATTTGAAATGAAAAATGGTCTAGTATGTAAAATCACGAACAAAATTTTTAAACCCATGCTTATATCTTTCAATATACATACAGTCGAAATCCTTTGTAACGACATATCAGTTAAAATGGCGGTAACCAAAAGTTCTATATCTTTTGCCAGTCCTTTGACAGTCAACTGTATATATATATATATATATATGTATATATATATATATATATATATAAAATATATATACATTTTCGCTAACACATGGTTTAATCTCTGATAGAGATCGTGGATTCCTTTTTTCAAATCCATTTCCGAATTTTATTGCATATTTGATTCATATAACTGATGTATAAGGTTGCTTATCATCTGAAATATTCCTCAGCGATTCGGAATTTATCATTATCTTGGTTTATTTCCCATAAGTCCGAAAATCTTTCTATTTCTTTCTATTTAAGTCCACTCTTCTGTACTGTCATCAAAACTTTATTATTTATTAATTTTATATTTAATATAACATTTTTATCTTAACAAAAAAATATAGTTTATATTAATAAAAAATTATTTATTGTCTTCATGGGATTTTATCCCATAATCTAACGAAGTGTTGTATACGTGGTTAGTTAACACCCTCAATTAATTTTTGGCAAAATTTTTGTTACATTTCAATGTGCAAATTAGAAAATAAATTAACACATTTCATCAATAAACATTCGTTTAGAGAGAAAATACGTTATTTGCATTTAACTAGAATAAATAACTTTTGTTATTAGATTTATTTAATTTGATTTTTTTTCTATAAATAAAATCATTTAAAAACACACACACGTGCCCCGATACATACATTCTTTCTCACATACATCAACCCAAGAGAAACTGGCTGCAGAGTAGGAAAGATGGGAGACATACTCGTGGTAGATAGAGAGCGAGTGAGAGGAAGGTAACACAGTACTGTGCTTAGTTCTTTGTTCGGCAAGGCATACCGTAGCTGAGTTGGTAGGCACGTCGCAGACTATGTCATGGAAAATGTTATGTAGGCAAGGTTGTGGGTTCGAAACTCGCTGGGGAAATGTGTCGAACTTTATATGATGTGGGATCTGTCGTCTGTGGTGTTCGGTGGGGGAGAGCTGAGTTTTTAAAAGGCCGGCAACATAATTTCAATAATTTCATTCACAAGCCTAGTCAGCGGTTTAAATGGGTGTTCCTCTCCTAGCGGATTGGAACCAGTCCAGTGTTTAAACGGCGTTACACTTGTGATAGAGCAAATCAGGGAATCAGCTTTGCGCCTGTGACCGTTCACTGTTCTAGTGGACTCACGTGGATTGCGATGTTGGAATCCGTAACTTTCCTAGAGAGTTGAATTGATGGCTTTAAATAGACAGCCCGATTCTTAGTTGGAAAGTTGACAATTTTATATACATATATATATATTATATTATGTGTTCCATTATTTATTCAAAATACATACATAGTTAGTTAGATATAGTTAAAAATGGAAAGATATGGAAATATTTTTTTTTGTGTGATTGCAAACACATCAGTTGTTATCTTATCTACAAACTAAATTAAGTTTTCCATAAAAAAATTATCAACATTTGTTTCATAATACATATATATTTGTTTATGGATTGCCGTAACAAAACCGAGGTGGAAAATTTAATATATTGAATGTAATTAAAACGTTATCACCTAATCAATACCACCGAAAGACATTATAACTTTTTTTTGAAATATCTTGATTAACCGTACTTAACTAACAATGTACCTAGGAGAGAATGCAGATATATCTCGAAATGATACGAAAAATGTCGTTAAACTGACTATTATTGTATATGGGACATAATTTTATACTTTTCTTTCGCTTACATCGATATATATATATATAGCAACAAAAGGAGATGTAGAAAAAATATAATTGGAAAAAAGAAAACGAATGGATTTTTATTTGTATTCCTTACCAAATTATGTAAGTCTAATTTAACAACCATCACCCACCTTATGGAAGAATAGTATTTCCACAATTAATTAAAAACGAACGTGTGTTCACATTCTGATTTATTTTTTTCTTTCATTCTTCATCATTATTATTTTTTGTTTCTTTTCAAAAACAGTTGCCAAAATTGCTCAGGAACAAATTGCTCCCCATGTCAAGAAAATGGACGAACAACACAAATTCGAACCCTCTGTTGTCCAGGCTATGTTCGACAACGGTTTCATGGGTATTGAAATCGACACTGAATTGGGTGGCAGTGGATGCAATTTCTTGACCACCATTTTGACTGTTGAAGAATTGTCCAAAGTTGATCCAGCTGTTGCTGCTTTGGTTGATATTCACAATACCTTGGTCAACTCCTTGATCATTAAGGTAGCCAATGAGGAACAAAAGAAGAAATATTTGCCCAAATTGGCTCAAGAATATGTAAGTACATCCTTGAGTAAGGAAACCAGAACGTATGGGAAATAAATATATTTTTGTTTTTGTTTGCAGCCCGGAAGTTTTGCTTTGACTGAACCCGGCTCTGGTTCTGATGCCTTCTCCTTGAAGACCACAGCTAAAAAGGATGGCAACCATTACATTCTAAACGGTTCCAAGATGTGGATCTCCAACTCTGATTTGTCTGGTGTGTTTGTTGTATTTGCCAATGCCAAGCCCGAAGATGGTTACCGTGGCATTACCACATTCTTTGTTGAACGTGACACCCCCGGTTTCACCATCAACAAGCCCGAAGACAAATTGGGCATCCGTGCCTCTGGTACTTGCATGTTGACATTCGAAAATGTTCGCATTCCCGAAGAAAACCTTTTGGGTACATTCGGCCATGGTTACAAATACGCCGCTGGTTTCTTGAACGAAGGCCGTATTGGTATTGCCGCCCAAATGATTGGCTTGGCCCAAGGTATCTTTGACCACACCATCCCCTACTTGTTGGAACGTAAACAATTCGGTTCGGACATCTACAGCTTCCAATCTATGCAACATCAAATCGCCACCGTTGCCACCGAAATTGAAGCTGCTCGCTTGTTGACCTACAATGCTGCCCGTATGGTTGAACACGGTGCACCCTTCGCCAAGGAAGCCGCTATGGCCAAATACTATGCCTCCGAAGTTGCTCAACGTGCTGCCGTTAAGTGTATCGACTGGATGGGTGGTGTTGGCTTCACCCGTGACTTCCCCCACGAAAAGTACTACCGTGACGTTAAGATCGGTGCTATCTATGAAGGTACCACCAACATGCAGCTCAGCACAATTGCCAAGCTCATCAAGAAGGAATACTCCTCTTAGGCGGTAAAAACATGCTGTGCATGTTCATGCTAGTGATTCATTTTGAAACACCATCCTTCCATCGTTAAAAATACTACATCGTAACAGATACCAACAGTGCATTTAATGGGTACCACTGAATGACCGTCCATTGTAAATGGCAGGTCGTCATGTGCTATCTGTACATTGTTTTGTAATTAGGGATTGTAACAGTGATTTATTTTTTTATTAACAGTAAACAAATTTACACAAATAAAAATAAAAAATAAAAATAATATAATTAAAAAAAAATTGTTTCAATTATTTCACATCGTTCTTTGTGGTGGTAAAAGCAGCCAGAAGTATATTCACAACGGTGATGACAAACACACCGCCCAAAATAAATTCATTGTAACGTTTATTACGGCATCTCCGAAAACGACGCTGTAAGACAGACATTTGCGGTCAATAGATAGATTTGGAATGCAACAAATTCTTCTACTTACCTTAAAGATCAAAGCTATTCCAACTGTTATTTGCATTATTAACGATAACGATACCAGAGCCATGCTAATGTAGTAAGTGGAAGCATCGTGATTGTAGGTAATTAGAAAGCGCAACTGATTGGCATTAGCTGCCAAGAGAGAAATATCCATAAGACCTTCAGCTATATTTTTATTACCAGCATAGCTGTTGGCACCATTCGGTTCTTCTATTGTTATTTTATAAGGATTTCCAGACGTTTTGGATGCGCTTTTCTTAGCACTATCACCACCAAGCACTGTATTCTTATTGTCATTGCCACTACAACATTTGTCGCTCATTTCACTGATGTCATCATCATCATCATCTATGGACTGATCAGCAGACGATGTTGAGGAGGAGACCGATAAAGTGGGTACCTCTCTTTTTTTAACGTTTAACAATTTTGCCATAACTAGTTCAGAGTAATTTTTCTATGGAACAAACACTTTATACGCATGTAAACAATTTGAAATTCAATCCAGCCATACACCAAACAGAGTGTCTAGCTTGGTGTCTATATTTCTTCTTTGTTTGTATGTCATTCATTCTTTTCGTTTTGCGGTTTTTGTGGACTTTAATGATAATAGCAGCGACCACGGGAGTGGAAACCATTCCATTTTCTCCCAAAATGTTTTTTTTTTGTTTTAAATAAAAAATTGTTTTAGCGAGAGCTTCTAATGGGAAATTACTTGAATTGAAATGAGTACAAAAATATAATCTTAGAATATAATAATTATTTTTTGGAGTTTTTCTAAGTTAAATTAAATATATATCATCAATTCGCCAAACTTTCATCTTGCCTATCTATACTGCTGACAATTTAACAAGGCTTCTACTAAAAAGATGAAGTATACTTTTAGGCGGCATTTTGTAAATCATGAAAACAATATGCGTAATCACCGACAACAACCCTCATTTCGATAATGTTAATACATTCGATATATTATGTATCGCTTATTTTCTGTAAAACCGACATAAATTAAAAAATATTAATTGATTTTGGAGAAAATGCCTTTGAGTCTTTAATCCACTCACACCTAACAGGTGTGCGAACAAGCCTGCATCATTAACTCAAAAGTCACGATTTTGATATATGCGAAATGAATATCAAGAAATTCATATTGGCCGAATCTTTTTGGTCAAATGAAAAAAAAACTGGTAACACTTGTATGACAACTGGGACTGCGTTAAAAGTAGCTGTCGATGCTTAGACTTAATGCAAAGTCGTGCCGTTTTTATGATGTGATAACGTTGTGTGTGTTTGTTAGCCAATATTAAAAGCCGGCTTTTTGAATCAAGTCTCTGAGAAACACACACAGACACTCTCTCTCTCCCTCTCTTGTATGCGATAACTAACTCTCTTTGCATTTAACATTGGACCGTAGCCGCTCGGTGGTTCGGCATGTCAGCTATGGTTAGATTCTAACCTTTAGAATGAGCGATTGTGCGCATCTACCACTGAGTCTTGAGTCATGATTGCTGCTATAGCAACCCTCTTTGTGGGCGACTAATAAGCATGCTATTGTCCGGACAAAAGTGGAATTGTGTTTCAGTATAAAAACGTCGTCTCTGTTTCAACGACGTTGGTTTTTTTACTAACTTGTGTTGTGTTTCTTGTGTGTTAAAAATACTAAATACAAGGAAAAAAACATAATATATACATTCTCTATATCCTGAAATCCGTGGAGGTGTTAAAATAAACATATTATTTTCGATATTTGAGTATGTTCTTTTCGGTATTTTCAGTTTGTGTTTGCTAATTTGGTTTTGTTCCGAACAGAGGAAAAACTCCTCCAAACATACACCCAAATACAAGGAGTTTCGACGTCATCGTTGTATTTGATTGCTTTTGTGGTAAAAGAATTGGCTGCCATCGTCGTGTACCATCACCGCGCACCGTCAAAAGAAAACCAAGAAGAATGAAAAACAAAATACGAAATACAGCAATAATGCTGAATAAAAACGAAGGACAAGGCAAATTACACAAACGTTTTAACAAATAATGTGTGCCACCTTTGTCGCGTGTGATTTAAAATTGAAACACACTCATACATATGTATAATAATTTAAATATAACATGAGTGTGTATTGAAAAGGGTACCGGTAATCAGGTGTCTTAAATATAATACCGTTTCCTAAAACAAAAATTCGGGGATACTCGTTGTTCTACGACATACACACACATAGTTTATCATTAAGCTTGATTCTTGTATGCGTATGCATTGTTCACTGGCCATTTGGAAATTTTGGCAGTAGAACCCATCCGTGGTTGGTGCCAATGTGTATGTGCACACATACATACATACATACTACGTGCATGATTCTTGTCCATTTTGTTTGCAAGTGGAATTGTCTGTTGCCAGGACTCACGTGTTTATCAATGGTACCAACCATGTTTTATATAAGCCAGCAGGCCGCAAGTAGAACAGCAATTTTCTAAAAAGTTTATTGAATATTCTTGAGTGTATGTACACGTATGTAGCCTGTGCTAATTTTACAGAAATTTTTCGGCCCAAATATTACCGAAACTTAAATGAAGAATGTTTGGTCGGGTCGTCTTACTCCACTGCAGTGACAAATGGCCTTATATACGCATCCACAGGCATCCTACCAATAAACATTACATTTCTGAGTGTGTCCGTGCGTGCGTACCTACGAATGTGAGGAAAAGCTAAAAATTTTTTTTTTGACAAAAATTATCCTTGAACTAATAAAACGTCTCGTACACACAAACACACACACTCTTGCATACCTTATATATTATTGACTTTTTGTTTGTTTTTCCTCTCAGCTCGTTGGACGTCCAATCAGACCGTAAAAAACAAACATTGAAACTCGCTTTTAGTAAATAAGGAAAAATATTATAAAAACGAAATATTAAAATATAAAATACCTATAGAATTAAATATAAAGGAGGAATATCGAAATATAAGAAAGGCCAAGTCTTTGTCGTGCAATCTGGGCCACAAAAATAAATTGATACACCCTTAACACACACACCCAACATACATCCGTTGTAAATGTTTATGGAAAGTTTCGTTTAAAAAAGTGTAACGACGGATATAGGAACCAAACAACGGATATAAGAACCTAGGCCACAGTTAACAACAATAGCGGTAAGTTCCTGTTTTCGATCATAGTTCTTTGCTTCCCAGTTTTTTTTTTTTTTGAAAAAATAGAGCATATTCCACAATTGGGGGTTGACCTTTGGTATGCCATGGCACAGTCATATCTGTGTGAGGTTTGTTTTATTTATTTCTGTTTTATTTCTTTTGTGCCATTTGCTTACTTTTACTTAGACTTATTAACAATGTAGTAGAATACAGTACATACACAAATGGCCGAATAGTATTGATTTCTGTGTTTGCAAAGTCAATGCCGATAGAAAAGACAAAAACACACACACACAGACACACTAACACATGTCGCATATACACTTGCATATGTACATAGATACATACAAGGAACAAAACGGAGGGTGGGTGTTTCGATGGCAAACACAACAAGACATCGACTGCAGCAGCCCTTTTGTTTGTACAAATGTGTGATGTTGTTTTTGTATGAAAAAAAGAAATACCAGCCCGTGGCACATAGCCTATACAAACTTACACAATTGTATGCAATAACGAATGTATTTTTGAACTATTTTTTTTTTTTATATAAATGTTTGTCTCCTAACCTATCCAACAGCCACCCTCCAATGCGTGTTTCAGACAAATAGTGTGCTACTTATCTCCCTTAAAATGTATCTAAAATGTTCGAATTAAAGAAAACGAAAAAAAAAAAACAAGTTAAAAAAAAAACAGAGTACACGAAATAGGCCCTTATTAGGATTTAAGGTTAACAAGAATGTAGGATTAAAAAAAGAAATAAAACAAAAAGAAACATAAACACACACACAATAAACCAACCTTCGAAGCAAAAATGGATGCAGCTTTTTTTGGTGAATGGGGTGGACTGACTACCCTATATATATATTAATCATAAGATGACCATGACCATTACAACTGCTATTGGTGGCGCCCAACTATTTACTAAAAAAATTAAAATCAAACAAAAATTGTCAAATCGTTCCCTAGCCCATAATCAAAGAGTCAATTTCTCCGTCATGTCTAATAAACAACTCTATGTGAGAGAGACCGCTTTTTGACATATATTCTAAATCCTGGATCTAGCAATAAATAGCCGCCGATGCGACAATGATCGACGATCTCGCTTGGCATACATTACTTGATTCTTGAGGTCACACAGTCAATCTACACAAATGAAATCCTTATCTTTCATTTCAGAAGAACTTTAGATTGATTTTGTTTTGTTGTTTTGCATTTCGTTTTTAATATTTTTGTTTTGCTGTTTGTTTTCTTGTGGTGGGTGACAAATTCGCTCGTCTCACTAAATGATAGCTAAGTTGACTGTTGTTCTTAGTTCAAGATCTAGAGAGAACGGCAGACAGACAGAAAACCCGAACAACGATTAGCGTTGCAAATAAGAAAAGCAAATTTTGTATTTTGGACTCCAGTCTTTTACTGCGATAGCTGGAGAACTCATTCGCTTGGTACCTTCCTTGTCCGAGGGCTGCGGATGTACTTCGATATAAAAACAACAACAAATTCTATAAACAAAGAACCAGAATCTTGAAAGCGTTCATGCACAACATTTGTTATCATCATACATTGCGTGCAAGTGGTTCCAGACAGTCGATAACAAGTTTAATAAAATGTCTTGCTGTTGTTGTGGTATTTAAAATACATAAGGGTTCAATGAATTACCAATTTACCAAAGTGCTCATTAAAGTGTAGATATTAAAATACTCTTTTTTAAGTGACCCCAGTGACCATATGTTGTTGTTTCCACACACCTTAAAAAAACTTTAGCTGGGAATTAAAGAATATGGATTTTGAGGTGATTACTGTATTTTTTATAACCGGCATATGTTGATGTTCCCACAAAGCAAGAACTTAATTTTAAACTACCTGCCTTGTGGTTGACTTCAACCTTCCTTAGCAGCATTGAAAAAATATATATATTAAAAAAATAATATGGGAACCTATTTAAAACTAAATATTAACGATGTATATTATTGTCTACACGAGTCAAAAGAAAAATATTTTATTATTTACTTGTACAATGCATTTACGTCGAGTGCAATGAGTAGTGAATTATTCAAGCTATCACCTTGGTAAAGCGAATTTGGAGATATTTATCAAATGGACCAAGGTTAATTGTCAATTCGCCACAGAGATCCATACTGCGAATTTTGACTTAAATCATTTATCAGAATACAAGGAACAATCAGTCAACGATTGTTTTCTTAATAAAATACAGCAGACGCCCATACCTACCTATTAATGTTCAGTGGTTGCTTACGTTTGGACCAAAATTCTCATTTTAAAACCAAAAACCTTCGTATACCCTGTAGAGATGGAGAGAACACTGCATTCAAAATATTTTTTAACAGAGAATGTTAAGAGGGCGAAATATTTACTCAACGTTATTATAATACTCAAAAATGGCCATATAAGAGAAGAGATCACACACTTTATGTTTGGCACAGTGAATCAAATATAAATATTTTTAATAGGTGTTAGTATTCAATGTTTGAGTCGTTGGAAATAGTAGTTTTGGATCTTGTCACAGATCTCCATAATTTCCATTAGTACTTTTCTATAATCAAGGGCCCACAGAAATAGATCGGTGCCGAAATTCGAAATATTTTCTGTCTTACCCTTAGTTTAAAAAAAAATGAGAAAATTTCTAGCCGGACGACGAAAAACACTGTGCACAAATGTACAGAAATATTTTCGAAAAATAGGCTCAGACTTTAGTCGAAAAATGCGTGCCAATAAGAGAGGGTGTGAAGTTGTTGTTTCATAGATAAAAATAAATGTAATTATTGCGATAAATTCTTTTGTTTATATTTATTTAAATAATAAATATTATTGGTTCTGTACATTTTTATTTCAAGTAAGAATATATAAAATGACTGGTTAATTTTAGAACGGGAAAATGAAATTAGGAACACAATTTAGTTGTTATTATGCTTAGGTGTCTTAGATACTTCGATTTCTGAATCATATTCATTGAAAATGTTCCTTAGCGTATTGATAATTATCTGTAGAAAGCAATACAATTTGATTATAATGTGTTTTGTTTTGATATTTTGAAAACACGAATCTGTAGAATTGCTCAGTGGTACCTAAAAGAAGTAGTTATTTCAGATCATATTTGTATATTATGATAACGCCATAATCCTGAATTAATATTAATTAAAAACATAATTATTCATGAGTTCCCTTAAAATAAAATTCAGCAATAATTATTTTCTTTTTTTTATTTTCAGATTTGTCGTTTTAAGTAGAAAATAAATTTTTGAATTGCTAACTTGTGTTAATCATCTCAATTCAACAAACTCAGGAACTCAAAACACGTAAAACTGAACAAAAAACACTGCATCGATGCATCATTTTTAAGATTCACATTGTTAAGATAATCTAATTATATAATAATAATTACAACTACAATAAAATTGAAAAAAAAAACTAAACTAATAACAATAGCAAAAGGCTACAGCACGTCCTCCCCCATTCAACTTTAGTAGTAATAAAAAGGATAAGAACAACAACAACAATTACATATGTCGCCAGAAAAGTCAATTTGGGCCTATTTGAATCATTTCATAATGAGCAACATTTCATATTTGTGTAAGTAGTTGTAGATGTATTTAATGCAATAATGGAAATTCTTGATTTGCTTTGTTTCTGTCTTTCTTCCATTTTGCAATTACAGTTGATGAAATCGATGGTTATCTTTATTATTTTGGTGGCACAGCCGGTGTACTAACGCTAACTGGCATTGCCGCAGCCTCGGCTTATTATTTTACATCCCGGCCCATACCGGAAAAACCATTAGTGCCTCTGGAAAATCAATCGCCTATACTAGAAGTGAGTATATAATTATAATTTTTAAACAAATGGGCGAGTGATGTGTGCCATGTACATATGTATGTGTGTCCAAATAATAAGTGATAGTGTTTTGAATAAAACATATGTTTGGAAACAATCCAATATCTTAATTGCGGAAGTTGGTGAGAACTTTAAGCAGACATTTATCCGGATGTGTTCAATTTTTAGTAAATAGCTAATTAGGGCTGTTAATAACCGTACAAAGTTCACATAAATTATACATCGACGGTACAATAACAAAAACTAAACTATGCTACCATCCAGGACATACTTACAGCAGGAGGTGAATTCATTCCATAGTCATGCTTCACTGTTAATCATTTTCAAAAATTACATTAATATTGTGTCTTTTCTCTAACAAAAAAGGAAGAAAAATTTTAAAATTTATAATGAAAAAAATCCAAAAAGAATTTCGATTAATGATTTTTTTTTAAATACTGGAACAGATTTTTTTTGTATTTATTTATATATTAATTTGTAGTCGACCGAGAGAGGAAAATAATTTTTTTCAATATTCCGTCCAAAGAGACAAGACATACTGTACATACATACATCTTGTAGGAATTACTAATGAGCAAATAGTTGCATCAATCATGACACGCCTCAAATATTTATAATGTAATTTAGTATCTGATGTGAACGTTGTCCGTCCACTTGGCGGACTACTGAACTCATTTTCTATCTTTGTTTTTGTTGTTGTTATAGAAAGCAGTTCCTCAAATGTATACATATATATATACGAACTAATATACAGGGTGGACCATAATGTATAAATTTAAATTCTAAATTTATTTTTTTAATATTATTACTTGAAAATAATATCAGACTATAAAATGTTTTTAGGGTGATTTTTTTTGATTTTTAATTGGTATCATTTATGGTTAGGGAACACCCTGTATATTTTTTTATTTCAGTTTGTTAATGCGTACATAAGAATGCATAATATATTCTAAAGGCAATATTAATGCATTTTATTCTATATATATATATATATATATATATAGATCTCAATCCATAAAAAAATCTTCATAGAGGGGGTTTAACCGGAAAATTTTCTAATGTAAATGCCGTTTAAATATTAAATCCATATTTAATATAAATTTTACAAAATAAGGCAATGAACTCGATATTTTTAAAGGGCACCCTAATGTTTCATATACCACATTCCGTTAATTTTCAATCAAAATCATTTATCGATTATATAAATTTGTATTTCTATTTCGTTATGGACATATATTTTTTTTTAATAAAAAAATCAAGGGTTGAGAGCGTATAATTATCGTCAAATCGATGACGCTGGGATTGTTACAACCCCGCATTGCAATAGCCTCCCCCACCAAAATTTGCATGAATGAATTTTATGCAAGGCGGCTACCAACACTCCACTGCACATGCAAATTGAATTCAATATTCATGTTGCGGCATTCGCAACGCAACAACAAAGATAAAAACAACAACACTACAAGACTGAAGAATAAAAACCCCAATTCATCATGAAAATAATGTGTAAAATGTAGGAATTTCTCTTGAGTTGCCTGCTGTTGCCTAACAGACAGTTGAACGCCTCGCAAGTTTACGTTTCCCGGGGGGCTATTTTTATACGACATGTCTGCCATCCATTTCAAATAAAAATAAATAAAATAGAAACAAATAAAATACCCTATGATGTTCGAATACAACAATTAATTGTTGTGGTTTTTTTACATACAAAATAAATACACATTCGTACGAACTACAATGTGTGTGTATGTGTGTTTACATGTGCAACATTGTGGATTCAAACCACCGCGTTCAATATGCAATTAGAATTGTTTACTATTGTTGTTGCAGAGAAAAATCCCTTGATACTGTTTTGTTGTTGGTCATAAGTAGGGAAATTTTAGATTTAAATAAGATAGATCAATACATTACTAAAATGCATGTCCACCATTCTCGATTTCAATTTTGTACGAAAATAAACTATTTGGTAGGCTTGTAACTACATCCGTACATTTATTAGAGCACGTAAGAGTGGAGAAACCCACTTACCTAATTTGTTTCTTTTTTAAAAAATAACAAATATTTTTTCCTATTTGCACTCCTTAATAGATTTCAGCATTTAGCATTAAAAAACTATCACTTTCATCCCAGAATCAGCAACAAAATTATAACAAATTGATTTCATATATTTTAAAGATTAAAAATATGTCTCATACTTCATGAAATATCCAATCTACTGATCCCAATCGGCTTTCCTTTAACATTTGTTATTATAGAAAATACCAATTCTGACTCATGTGTTTTGTTGCATGATGTTAAGGTGTATAACAAGTCACTGTTTGCAACATGCCACTTAAGTCACATGCGAATGATTTATCTGCGTGAGTGTCTGTGTGTTGGTGCTAAGGATTTCCCCAGTTATTCGCATGTGATCTTCATGCAATTGTCTAATGTTCATTTGTGGTGGGACTCCCCCCCCTACACACACACACACACACTTACAACAAATGTTTTTATTTTCTCTCTTTCAATCGAATATCTCTTTCGTTTGGCACTCTTTTCCAACAATCTTCAGATATATGCAAAGACGATCATTTCGGTCTAAAAAGTAGATGAAGATGAACGGAGGTAAACAGATTGTCTGACTGGCAGACAAACGAAAGATATACCAAAAAATGTTCGCTCAGTACTATTTTGAACGTCTACCGTGTTGCGAAATTTCCGAATTGTGTTGAGACGCGCGTGAAAATCTTTTGTGGTTGGATATATACGGAAAATTTAAAAAAATCGAAAATTGCACTTTAGGAAGATTAACAAATAATACAAATAAATAATAAATTGGTGTGCTTCAAAAAAATTGTAAGATGTAAATTCCAAAATAAATCTGCCAACATAGTGGTCTTTGAGATGCAAATTAAAAAAAGTCCATTGTCTATGAAAGCATTTTCAGTAACACAAAAACAAAAATTAGGCGACTCTCAATACGTTTTTATATGGGGATGTGACAATTTTGCTTTGCCATCTCATTTATTACGTAAAACCCCGAAGAAGTGCAACCAAAACCAACAAAGCAAGAAATGACCACCATAAATAACGTAATTGATTGTGGTTTCTGCTTTTGGCCACTATTTGTTTCGAAATCTCTGCCAAACAACCTGACAATTTGTCGCCTAAATATAAAACAACCAATAAAAATGTCTATAAACAATTTTTCGACAACCAAAAAAAGAAACATTTTTAATAAAATTAGCAATTGCATATTTAATGTTCTGTGGGTTCTCCATAACAATTCTATTTGTGTCTAGAAAAAAAAGTGAGAGAAATTTTAATATTTCCCTGACAAAAAAAAAAAAATACCACAAAACACCAGCAATGCCTTGTTTTCTTTCTATACGATACACTTTTTTATTCTAATACCGTTTTGATATATGAATGAATAAATTTAAATTGTCTGCCATTAAGAAGAAAAAAGTGAAAATAAAAGAAAAAAATAACAAACATTTTTTTTTTTTGAAAAAATCTCCCCTCCCTATTGGCCGGTTGCGAATAAGTTTCTTCTTGATTTCATTATCTTACGAATGACTCAGTTATGAATTGAAATAAAATTTAAAAATTCGCTCTAGTTTAGTTGCTGTTGCGTTAGTGTTTCTGTTTGTTATTTTATCTCTATATATATGAAAATTGTCAAAAGTAGAGGGGAGAATGCCAAACACTTATTTTTGTTTAGTAGTTTCCGTTCTTTTTTTATTTTTAAAACACAAATATTTTTTCTTTCGATGTTAATATCAATTTGTTTTAAATTCAGGTTAGTGGTTACATTAGTCTTTATTTGTGGCATTTAGATTTTTGTTTTTGATTATTATTCCGGTAACTGAAATTTAAAATTATTATCTGGTTATCTCCTGCTCGAAATAAGTTGTACTCGAAATAAGTTGTAAAAATTTATGAAAATGTTTCAAGGAAAGTGAAAATGTTCGGGTTTTTATTTATTATTAATTTATTTAAAAAATTAAATATTTAAGCCTATGTGTGTGGTTTTTTTACTTTATTTTACAAAAATCAATTTCCCGCCGATTTTTGTGGCATTTCTCTCAGTAATGGTTTGATGTTTTCAAAATCGAATTTCGTCATGGCTAATCCTCAAACTTAAATTAATGAAGATACATTAGGTATATGAAGATCTATTGAACGTTTCCATAATAGTGGAAATTCTGAAATTACTTATTACAGGGGGCTTTAAATAATTTTCCAAAATTATTTGTTTGTAAAGTTAGGTTTTCCTGATCAATTCGATAGATATAAACAAAAATGGTAATTAAAACCTAAAAAAATATTTATAAATTATTATAAATTTATATTAATGACAGGAAATTCTAATACACATTTTTCCGCTCTACAACACTTTAGGGTCATTGTAATTATATACATTTTTTTAGACAATTACATGGTTCACTGGGAATATTTATAATTGCAGAATTATTTTGAGATGTTTCGATTTTTTGAGATAAAAAATTAATTGGAAATAGTCAAGGGAAAGTTGATTAAATGCCATTGACTTAGATTTATGAAATTGGTCAATTTTTATAAAAGTTTTACATTTTTAGACTAAAGAAGTCTAGTCCAAAGATTATTATCATTTTTCGTATGTTGCTTTATGGCATTAGGTACATTTGACCAGTTCCACACTATAGTTAGTTCCCCACCACGGTATTTTTTTAAATTTACTCCAATCTGGATTGTGTGAAAATGTAATTAGTCGCAAATTAGTTTCCCAAAATGAACATTTTTATAAAATAACTTATAATTACATATTTCTCTCATAACTAAAGATTATGAAAAATCGATCCTTTCAGATTTATCTATTTCGATTTTCTATTTTTTGGACCGAATATTTAGATTAGAACGACAATTTTATAGTCAAATATAAAAGGTTCATCAATTACTCTGGGGTCTGACAAAATGTACCATATTCTTGATGCATATTTGTTCATTCCACCTATTTCTAAATGTTTCTTTTTTTGTTCTAATTGGAAAATCAATTACTTAATTAGTATACTGACACCTCATATGAATTAACAAAATAACATTTCCCCAGAGCTTTGAAAAATAAATTCAAATTTATATGATGAAACATAAAAAGACGAAATGGACATAATTTGCTCTCGAACACTTGTTATTATCGTATGACGATTGATTCGAGCCACAAATAGACTAATGTGAAATGAAACAGACTTTCTAAATCATATGACAAATGAGCTCATCGTTTTCCTACCTATCTAGGTATGTTTGATTGTTCAATCGCAAAGTGAATGAACAATTCACTTCTCATCATCATGCGATAAACAAGTAATTCACGTCCTTTTTGTCCACTTTTTTGCTCTTATTTTCTTTTCATTTCTTGTTGGTTCTTTTTGTCGAATTTTATTTTACACCAACATCTTTGAACTTTAACAAGGCCTTTGCTAACTAAATTTATATTACGGTTGGTATTTGAGACAGGCTAACATGTTCGTCATACAAAATTGTGTAAAATGAGAGAAAAAAACTATAAACTTAAAGGGGGCACGTCCCAGACGGTTGCGTTAACTACACACGCGACCTTGAATTTACTAGTCCCTCACTAAAGTGATAAAAATTATAGGAAAACAGAACGGAATGGAAAACTGTTGTTGTCACCCGAGCATAAAAATATACATGAACATACTTCGGCAATACGACTTTTCAAACACCCTATACTCTACTTTAAATGAGATAGTATGGACAACCACCTGATTTGAGGTCAATAACATTCTCGGCGTATACATATTGTCGTAATGCATACGCCACCTCAAAACATTGTGCTTCCATTCCCCAGAGTTAAAGATGTAATTCGACATTTTCTTCGGATGTGGCAAATGCTTTGATGAAATTAATATACCTTCTCATTTATGGACGAACACGAAGGCTGATGATCGAAATAACATAATTTCTTAAATATTTAGAGACGTGTGTGTCTGTGTATGTATGACGTCAAAGTTAAACAACACATGCATATACATATACATATTAATTTTTGGCATTTTTTTGCCACAATAAAAAGTCATAAGATTTTCAAGAAGAAAAACATTTCGCTATCGTTTTGTGATCCAATCAACAGAGTATCCAAAGAGTTCTTCGTCTGCCATTAGTAGGTGTTTGGTCTTTAGACGATATATATTTGTACATACACACATACATGAATCTATCGGTATCTATAGATATCCCTTAATCTCCACATTAACACCCATACATACGTAAATATCTTGTAGATTGTATCTAGAATAAACAGAAATAATGTTCTATTGCACATTGCGTTGAATGATATATCCCCCCAGGGAGTTGGTTAATCGATGTTGTTGGTTTGGTTGCTTAGTTTGTTAATCGGTTAGCCAAATAAATTCAAAGCATCTCACCGCCTGCACCACGCCATACCTCGAAATAATCTTAAATAAGCAATTTATTTTGGTTAATTTACAAAAGAACAACAATTTTATTGAAGAACCTAACAAATTAGCAACATGTGCTGGGAATAGAGTAAAAGATTGCCGGCAATCCTAATGTGAGACAGAGAGAAAGCGAAAGAGCGCGCGCGTCCTGGAAACTAATAGTGTGAAAAGAAAGCCTCAAAAAAGACAACAACATTCAATCTCAAAGAAAACAAAAAAAAGCAACATAATTCATTTAAATAAATATTCTATTAAAATAAATTGAAAACAATTATTAACACTTGCTTAAGCGGGGAAAGCAGTGGTGTGTTGTATGTGGGCTAGTAGTTGATATTTGCAAGTGTTCCATACAGAGTAGTTTCGAAAAAAATACCCCTTCAAGATGTCCTGCTGTGGCCAAATCACCACCATTCGTCCGCCCATCGACATGGCCAGTCAGAGTGATATTCTCAAGGTAATTAAAACATGTTTATAATTTGCAATGGGTTTATTGCCAAGAATACAACCTGCTCGGTATGTGAGTAGCATTAAAACAGAATTTTATTGCTAAATATGCTCTCCACAAACCGCAGAGTATTTGTTTAACATTTTAAAAGCAACAACAATTGTTAACCACAACTCCAGACTAATGCCGAGTTTTCTTCTTCTTTTCATGGTTTTTTTTTCATTGTTTTGTGGCATATTTCCATTGTTTGATTTTGATTTTATGTTTTAGATAAAATATGATCCCCGTCTAGACATTAACCGAAGGGTAGGGTAGAAAAAAAAAACATTGGAAATACATAAAGTTTCCCCATTCCCCCTGGCACAAATCAATGTTATGTGGCATGCATGTTTCGTTCAATATGTGGATAAATCAGCAGGTGTTAGGGGGCTATAACGGAAGTGGTATTTTATGAAGATGTATGAGCAAAATTACATTTTAAAGCGTATTTAAAAATTTGGCGTTTGAAAATTCTATTCAATTTTATAAAAATAATATCTGCTGTATAAGTGTAGGATAATAACTATTGAAAAATATGTTTACTCAATCAGAATTTTTAAAAAATTTATTTAATTCGATTAATAAATCATATAAATTTGTCAGTGAGTATTGTTCTTAATTTTGTTGTGGATTGTAAAACTATATTAAGGGCCCATTTGTCACTATATATAGGATACAAGAGACAATTTTTGTAGGCTAAAATGTTTCAATGAAGTTATCGTTATTGTGTGTAGAATAAATACTATTAGTATAAAAAATACCAATGTGCGTATACGTATTGATGTGAAGTATACGCAATCCGGAATACTAATTTAATGAATATCTACATTTTACACAATAAACCTTGTGTCCATGTAAATGTCTAGTTTTCAATTTAATTTCAAATAATAACACACCGACATCTCTGAATTGTGTTATGACATTCTGATATTCGCGGAAGATAGAGCAAAGTCCACTTGCGCTAACTAGCAATCGGGGATGTTTCAACACAAGTCATGTGGCCAATATCGCATTTGGAAAGGAACATTTAGACAATACACAGCAACAAAATAAAACACTTTGAAGTGTTTGTTGCAAATGCCTATTAACGAAAAAAGATGTCGGCGGTTGCGTTTTAATAACAATTATTTACATTACAAAATTGGTTTTTTGTGTCAGAAGAGGAATTAATGGCGGCCTTTTTCTTTCGTTTGAATTAACATTGAGCAACACATTATAGATTTCGGATGACGTCAAAATATGTTTTGTTTTTTGTATATTTTTCTTTTGTAAAATGTAATATACAAAACCGATAGGGGCCAATCGTTCTATATAATTTTCCAATGAAATCCAAAAATATGTCATATCCTCATCTTGTTAACAAATGGAAAAACTACTAACAGTTTTTTTTTTAAATGGGAAAAAGAAAAAACATTTAGTTTTCTTTACCGATTCTATTGTTCTGTTTGTTTTTTTAATTTTAATAAATTTATCTACCACTTCCCGGATACCCTCCTTTTACACAAGCTAGCATTTCAAATCATCATTAGTTGTGCTCGAAGAATTCGTTACGTTTTTCAACGGAAAACGTAAACAAAACGCCTTTAGAAAACACACAACATAAACGGCATGTATTACTTGTTATTGTCAATCATTTGAAATCGATGATTTAAGACCACCACCTGTCCCCCAT
Organism: Musca vetustissima; assembly: GCF_032173495.1. Classification (NCBI taxonomy): domain Eukaryota; kingdom Metazoa; phylum Arthropoda; class Insecta; order Diptera; family Muscidae; genus Musca; species Musca vetustissima. The sequence goes on from NW_026880467.1 coordinate 85,706, forward strand.
CCAAACCCTCCCCTGCCTGAAAGGTGCCATTGATCGATCATATTCATGATGGTGATGATGAATTCATTCACTTTGACAGGTATAAACATTATTTGCATACCACCGGTCTGCATTCCATATTACGAATACCCACAAACACACTCACACAACTGCACATACACAGATGAAACAGTTGTTCTTTGAAAATCGAGCAGGTTTTTGTTCCCCTTCAATTTGGCGCCGAACAGTGGGGCGACCATTTGTGGTATTACACCACCCCAACCCACCCAACAATTTTAAAAAGGAAAGAAAAATAGACGATCTTTTTGATCATCTGGCATTCGTGTCCATCAACACTTGTTGAATATTAACATAATGCCGTTAAATGGAATGAATTTTTCAACACTGACCGCATTAAAATTTATTTTAAAAGCGTTTTAGACTTAGAAATGCTAAGTGCTTGGTAGCAACTTTAGAGAGAAGAATTTGAACGTCACTCTTGGCAGTAGCATCATTTATCTAAATTTGGTCCACCACAGCTACTGCCATGGCTATAGCTGACTGGGGCTGTGCGCAAGAGAAATTGGACTGTCGAAGCCACGTCATGTCGTTGTCTATCGTCGTCGACGCCGTCAACAGGCTAATAACAATAAAACTGCCAACAAAAGTCAATAAAAGTATTGATTGCTAATTGAAGCTCCGATAGAACGATCAGTCGGACAGACGTATGGAAAATCGATTTCATGCATTTGACGTTGACGTGACTGGTCGTAAATTTTCGCTTGGTTTAGATTTTGGGTCGATAAATGTCTTTACACGAAGGATTTATGCCTTTTGGCATGTGTGTGCCGATTGGGAATGGCCTTCGCGAAATGTCAATTTCCCTATGGCTTTAGATTTACGTCTAACAAACAATAACAACACACACACTCACACACATACAATTTATCAATTTATGCACCACTCATTACTCATCATTGTCTTGTTCTTGCATCTTTTTTCTCTTCTTTTTTCTTGTTGTCGTTGTTCGAATTCCATTCTGCTTGCAGGGTCCGGAACAAATTCACGTATCAAAGTTCTACAAAGAATCCAAAAATGGCAAATTCGTTTCGTACATCACAGAGAATGTTCGGACACTGTATCAGACATTTCGTGAAGGTGCCTATGCCTCCAATAATGGACCCTGTCTGGGATGGCGTGAAACTCTGACATCCCCATATCAGGTAAGGAGATACACGTTTTCCTATTGCATCCCCGATTAGCTAAAATTTCATTTTCATTTTCTTGCAGTGGATCAACTATGACGAAGCATTACTGCGTGCCAAAAACTTCGGCTCGGGCATGCTAGCCTTGGGCGTACGTCCCAAACAATTGGTGGGTATCTATTCACAAAATCGTCCCGAATGGATTCTGTATGAGCAGGGCTGTTATTGCTATTCGCTGGTGGTGGTACCGCTCTATGACACCCTAGGACCAGATGCCTGTGCTTTTATTATACGTCAGACTGAAATGTCAATTGTGGTCGTGGAGGACGATGCCAAGGCATCGATGCTTTTGGACAAAGCACCGCGGTCGCTGAAAATTCTTGTTGCTATAAAGCCGGTCAGGGCAGCCACATTGGAAAATGCTCGCAATCGGGGCATACAAATCTTTTCGTTCATCGATGTCGAGAAGTTGGGTGCCAAAAGTAATCATCCCGAAGTACCGCCTACCTCAGAAGATTTGTGTACAGTTTGTTATACCTCGGGTACCACTGGCAATCCCAAGGGTGTTATGCTGACACACGGCAATGTTGTCGCTGGAGTCTGCGCTGTAATACTGCAGTTGGGTGATCACCGCATCCGTGCTGGTGATGTTATGATATCGTTCCTGCCATTGGCTCACATGTTCGAGCGCTGCTGCGAGAATGGCATGTACTATGTGGGAGGCTGTGTTGGCTTCTATTCGGGCGACATCAAAGAACTGAACAATGATTTGAAGATGCTGAAGCCAACTGTGATGCCGGCCGTGCCTCGTCTACTAAATCGTGTCTATGATAAAATTCAAAATGATATCGCTGCCTCGTCCATAAAGAGAGCCTTATTTAATATGGCTTTGAAAGCCAAAGAGAAGGAAATATCCCGAGGTATATTGAGACGCAATGGCTGCTGGGATAAGCTGGTATTTAAAAAAGTGCATCAAGGTAGGTCGGCAGCTAACGTGGATACATTCTGCATAGAAATTGTTAAAATTGTTTTTTTATGTCATTACAGCTTTTGGTGGAAATCTTCGTTTGATGGTGGTTGGATCGGCTCCCTTGGCTGGTAATGTTTTGACTTTTATGCGCTGTGCTTTGGGTTGTTTGGTGGTCGAGGGCTATGGTCAAACCGAATGTACCGGTGCCATAACTTTAACTGTTCAGGGCGACTATGTACCCAATCATGTGGGACCACCAGTATCCTGCAATGCCATTAAGGTAATCGAAATGGGATCTACATCTAAAATACAACAATTTTTTAAAAAAAATTTATTACCATTTTCAGTTGGTGGATGTACCGGAAATGGAATACTATGCCAATCAAAACACCGGCGAAGTTTGTGTTCGAGGTTCAAATGTGTTCCACGGGTATGTGGGAGAGGGAGTTTCAAACTCTCCTATCGAATTATTATTAAAATTAATATTGTACTTTCTTTGGATTCTAATTAAAATTGTCTTTTATAATTCCAGTTACTACAAAGATCCTGAGAAAACTGCCGAAGCCATTGACCCTGAGGGTTGGCACCACACTGGCGATGTTGGTATGTGGCTACCGAATGGCACTTTGCGTATTATCGATCGTCGTAAGCATATCTTCAAGCTGAGCCAGGGTGAATATATCGTACCCGAGAAAATTGAGAACATTTATACCTTAAGTCAGTACGTAAATCAAGTATTTGTTTATGGTGAAAGTCTGAAGGTGGGTAGAACCGAGGCAATGCTATGCTGAACACTTTCATTGAACATTTGTATGCTTTAAATTACAGAGTTGTATTGTTGCTGTTGTTGTACCCGACGTTGAAGTTTTAAAGCAGTGGGCAATGGAAAATGGTGTACGTGGTACCCTATCGGTTCTGTGTAATAATCCTCAAGTTAAGGAACTCATTATGACCGATATGCTGAAGTGGGGCAAACAGAGTGGTTTAAAATCATTTGAACAGGTGAGTAACACCCTAAAGAGCTTGGCACTCTAATATAGAAATGAAGAAATGTTTTTTAAACTACCTATCACTATATTTATAATGTTTCCATGAATATTAACTTTGCGTTTTATTTTTGTATTTTAGGTTAAAGACATTTATCTACATCCAGATCCATTTTCGGTGCAAAATGGTCTACTGACACCTACCTTCAAGTCAAAACGGCCACAATTAAAGAGTTACTTTAAACCCCAGTTGGAGGATATGTATAAGCATCTGGCCTAAGGCTGCCAAACTTATTTAAACTATAACCAAAAAACAAAAACAATAATTACAAGTAATTTTTAATAATAATCACATGAATTCAAAAAAAGTAAACTATTTTTATGACCTATCAAAGAAACCAAAAATCAACCAGAAAACAGGCTGCAAAACTCAATTTTTAGAAATTCTCAATAACTCCTTTGATTTTTCCTTTCTTTTCGAAAATTAAAAAAAAAAATAATAAATATAAAAACGATAAGACTATTTAACTACAACAACAACATATTAAATAGAATTAAAGAGAAACAGTAACAGAGTCATAGAGCATTATATGAAAAATAAATTAGTACCTCTTTTAACACTTAATAGAAGGAAGATATGTAAAAAAAGACAAACAGAGACGTCTTATAAAAGCAAATAAACACACACAGATACACACACACACATTTATATCATAAAAACAAACGAAAGCAATAATTTCAAGAAACGAAAATACGATTTTATCACACGTAACAAAAATCCAAAACTTGATTACTTTTCAGTTCTGTTTTTTTTCTTTACATTTCGACTCAAATCTTAGAAATCAAGAAAAATAGAAAAATAATCAAATAAATTCACCTTTTTGTAGAAATTTGTAGGAATTATCAAAACCAAATTAATAATTAACATAAATACCAAAACAGTGGACAGACCGCTATGCCATGCGGCTTCAATTACAGGTAGATGGACCTTTTTTCTTTCCTGAAACATTGCGTAAGATACATATATGGATAGTTTAAAAAACTGATAGCAGGTTCTTTATATTGAAAGCATTTTGTGTTTTGTTTTTAACAAAAGTTTGGCAAACTAGACATTTAACCATTCGATCGGCGGTAACACTTTTGGGCGCCATTTTGTGGCCACCAGGGGTATGTCGCTAGGTCGAAAGGTAGATGAAAAAAAAAACATTGGATATCCTCAAACCAAAGATTTTTAACATAATTTTAAAAGAATTATTTAAACAAAACGTAGAAACAAAGTTGGTTAGTGTAATTTTTAATATTTTTTTTTCGCTGTGGCACATTGTCGTTGTATTTTATTTAAAAGTGCGAGGGATTGTGGGTGACAGACATGCACCCTCGATCATTGTTATCGTATTTATTATATGATTTTTTATACACAAAACGAAATTAGTTAAAATTTTATCATTTAGTTCTAAAATAATTCAAATATGTTGTTAATATCGTGATTTGTTTTTCTTTTATTTTGTTTGGTTCCAGAATTTATTTTTTTATTTTAGATAAATGTATGTATATATAAAATTATTTATATAAATAAATCAATGTGTTTCATTACTATATATTTTGGTATTTTATTTTTTTATTTTGGTTTCTTTTCATTTTCAAAATTTTTTTAAAAAAACGTCCAGTTTCTAGTTAGAACGGTAAGAAAAAATCTAAAAGAATATCAAAAGGAAGAAAAGAAAAAAAAAAAAACAAACAAATCAATCAATCGGGTCGTCATAATAGCCATACATCATCAACTTAATACATATAATTATAAAGCTTTATTAGAACATAAAAAAGGGGCAAAAACAAAACTCAATTATCTTCATCTCAAGAGATGAAAGAAAAAACAGAAAAACAGAAAAAAGAGAATATTTACTTTATTTCAAGTTAATTTCAATAGGAATCAAATACATTTAATGCAAACAAATAAAATGTCCTAAATTCAATAATATTAATACTGAACAGTTTTAAATGAACACTAATAATACACCACTGTAATATTGAATAACAACAAATAACAATAAATAAAAATATCAAATACACTATTTGGTTTCGAAACTTGATGGCGAAGGTAAGAGCATAGGTAAGTAAGAGGGATCGAATTTGGACGGTTGTGTTAAAATAAGTTTAAAGGACACTACTTTGCTTTGGCACATTTCGTATATTAATTTGTACTTTACTTTTTACGATAGCTCCGATTCGATCTGCATAATATTAGGGTGCCCCATAAGTTTCTTCTGCGCCACGCTATGAATGAGTCTGACGGGCCATGTATAGGTATACACATGCAGGGTTATCTCATGGCCGTTTATGGCATCGGTTTCAGTCGTTCCAGAGCTCTTTCAAGACTGTGCTCACTGAAAATCCGTCATAGATAGTGGATGGCACTACCATTGCCAATACAACGGTACATAGTCATTTGATCAAGATGGGATATGCAAATTGGTATGAAAGGGGGAGAAACTTATGGGACAACCTAATATTTGTCTGTTTGGTTTAGCTTGACATGAAATTGGTACATATCAGTTTATAGCACTTGGCTACAATCAAATAGTTAAAACTGAGTTCAAAGACCTGAAATAATAAAGACTAGACAAAATGCATTTTCCAGAAAAATTTCAATTTTCTATATATATGGTGTTGAAGTCGACTGGAAAAAAATGCAGATTTTGAAAGCTCTCTCAGAAAAAATATGGCTCCCAACATTGAGTGTAATGTTATAGATTATCTCAAAAAATGCTTGCCATTTTTTCAAAAATAAAAAGCTTAATTTGAATTTGTCAAAATATAGACATAGTAGATGAATTGTTTTTACAACAGCGTTTGTTTATTAAATACTGCTCAAGCGGACAATTGGAGCCTAGGAACGACGATACGCCCAAATCGCATATGATGGCAAAAATATGCACTAGGCGGAAATGAGAAATGATATACCATCAGAATGGTATCGTGTTCATGTCCATTTTTATTCACTTTACATATGTTCTTATTATCAATAAAATTTTGGATGAATTAATAGAAAGGCATTGATTTAAAGTTTTCAGTTGGTATTAAAGAAATTGTTACCGTAGACAAATACATTTAAAACTTTTCAATATTATAAAGAAAAAAGTTTAAAAAGTCGTTATATTCGGCCGGGCCGAACTATGAGGTGGATATTCAAAATGCCTGAATCCGATAGAATCTTTTAGGAGAAAACGTAATACCAAATTACAACATATTCCGATGAAAAACATGCCAAAACCAGTAAGGAAAGTTCAAAAATCGGACGGGCCCGACTATATGATACCCTTCACCACTTTGGCTACATGCAATACATGTTAACATCTACAATATCCTGTAGATAGAAAGGTCATAAAATCTTTGGAGGACCATTGAGATGAAATCGGGCGAAATTAAATGTTCTATCTAGATAGACATTTCAACCAATTGAAAAAACCCCATACACACCATTCTGAAATCAATGAATAATTGCATGTCAAACGGACAGACTTGGATTCTTTGGTGTACCATTTGTATGAAATCGAGTCAAATTGTGTATGGGAGCTGTATATAAACACATGGACCTAATTGAGTAACCGTTGCGTACATAATTTGTTTTTTGTAATCACTACATTCAATTTAATACCTCGGCCAAATTTTGTGTAACTACCATTTACATAAAATCGAACCACAGTGTGGGGAGGGGTGTAAATACCGAATATTGGGGGTACCGCTATATGGTGGCTATCCCGAAACTTGGATCAATATTAATCATTTTTGTTACGGAGGTTCGCTATACATTAGGAAACAAAAACGCCAAATTACAGCCAAGTTATTTCGAGGTATAGCAAACAACATGACAATTTTACACAAAGATACGTTTCCACGACAGAGGGTTTACGTTTCCACGGCGATCTGAAACGACATTACATCCTTCTTGATAAGAAAATAAAAACTAAATTTGATTTTAGAGATCAATTATAATGTAGCATTTTGGTCATTGTGAGTTTGTCTTATAAAAAATACGTAAACATATTATTATTATTATAAATTTAAATATTATATTTTTTAGAAATCCATATACCACATAATGATGAAATTTATGGAATTTTGACCCAATTTAACACAACTAAAGATATTTCAAGGACTTCAACAAAAAGTTTAATTTTATTGTTTACGTTTAAAAAAAAAATAATTCGGGAAGAAAACATCAGATTTGATTCACAACATTCTCAGCTTTTATAAATCATAAATCTCACATTTAATGTCTGGATTTAGTACAAATATTGCAAATCGCCACATATAGTTCAACTTATCGAGAAGTATTAGCTGACTTTTCGGATTGGTAGTGATTCTGATGATAATTTAAACAAATTGGTAATGCCTAGCTGGAATAATGAGATTTGCTTCATTGACAGTCTCAGCGGAAGACATGTGCACTGTAAAGATATTTTCCACGGCTAATTTTAATTAATAATAGTTCCTAGTAACAACCAAAGAAAGTCCAACCGCAGCATCGAGCTCCTGTGAAAGCTCAATTGATTCGGATACGTTTTTCTAAATTTCCACATATTTCGTCTTAGCGTGGTGGAGGAGTGTGTCACAATGTATCTCAAAGAATTGCACTGTTATGCCTTCCTTCTTTATCTGATTCGTTGTTATCTTCGGCTTTAACAACGTCGAACATGACAATTTGAAATAAACAAAATTGTAAATGAGTATGATTTACACAATAAATAATTTGTTGTTTGTGTGTGTGTTTGTTTTCAAACAAAATACTGCCCAACTTTGCTATGACAGTCTCTTTGAAATTGTCTTTTTGTCAAAATTCCAGTGCATTTCAGAGAATATAAAAATCATTTCACTCAAAAGTTAACATTATGTTATGTCACCATATCGTGACATAACATAATGTTATACCACACCGACATCTATATTTCATTCGTGACTATAAAATGTCCTATCTTTATACTTTTATGTCTTTGTAAAAAAACTGAGTTATTTATTAACAGAGTTGTATTTCTTCTTTATGTTAGCAAAGACACAAACCAAAAAAGTTATCTATACAAAGACATAAAAGTATAAAGATAGGACATTTTATAGTCACGAATGAAATATAGATGTCGGTGTGGTATAACATTATGTTATGTCACGATATGGTGACATAACATAATGTTAACTCTTGAGTGAAATGCACTGGAATTTTGACAAAAAGACAATTTCTAAGAGATTGTCATAGCAAAGTTTAGCAGTATTTTGTTAAAAAAAAACACACACACACAAACAACCAATTATTTATTATGTAAATCATACTCATTTGCAAGTTTGTTTATTTCAAATTGTCATGTTCGACGTTGTTAAAGCCAAAGATAACAACGAATCAGATAAAGAAGGAAGGCATAACAGTGCAATTCTTTGAGATACATTGTGACACACTCCTCCACCACGCTAAGACGAAATATGTGGAAATTTAGAAAAACGTATCCGAATCAATTGAGCTTTCACAGGAGCTCGATGCTGCGGTTGGACTTTCTTTGGTTGTTACTAGGAACTATTATTAATTAAAATTAGCCGTGGAAAATATCTTTACAGTGCACATGTCTTCCGCTGAGACTGTCAATGAAGCAAATCTCATTATTCCAGCTAGGCATTACCAATTTGTTTAAATTATCATCAGAATCACTACCAATCCGAAAAGTCAGCTAATACTTCTCGATAAGTTGAACTATATGTGGCGATTTGCAATATTTGTACTAAATCCAGACATTAAATGTGAGATTTATGATTTATAAAAGCTGAGAATGTTGTGAATCAAATCTGATGTTTTCTTCCCGAATTATTATTTTTTTTTTAAACGTAAACAATAAAATTAAACTTTTTATTGAAGTCCTTGAAATATCTTTAGTTGTGTTAAATTGGGTCAAAATTCCATAAATTTCATCATTATGTGGTGTATGGATTTCTAAAAAATATAATATTTAAATTTATAATAATAATAATATGTTTACGTATTTTTTATAAGACAAACTCACAATGACCAAAATGCTACATTATAATTGATCTCTAAAATCAAATTTAGTTTTTATTTTCTTATCAAGAAGGATGTAATGTCGTTTCAGATCGCCGTGGAAACGTAAACCCTCTGTCGTGGAAACGTATCTTTGTGTAAAATTGTCATGTTGTTTGCTATACCTCGAAATAACTTGGCTGTAATTTGGCGTTTTTGTTTTCTAATGTATAGCGAACCTCCGTAACAAAAATGATTAATATTGATCCAAGTTTCGGGATAGCCACCATATAGCGGTACCCCCAATATTCGGTATTTACACCCCTCCCCACACTGTGGTTCGATTTTATGTAAATGGTAGTTACACGAAATTTGGCCGAGGGTATTAAATTGAATGTAGTGATTACAAAAAACAAATTATGTACGCAACGGTTACTCAATTAGGTCCATGTGTTTATATACAGCTCCCATACACAATTTGACTCGATTTCATACAAATGGTACACCAAAGAATCCAAGTCTGTCCGTTTGACATGCAATTATTCATTGATTTCAGAATGGTGTGTATGGGGTTTTTTCAATTGGTTGAAATGTCTATCTAGATAGAACATTTAATTTCGCCCGATTTCATCTCAATGGTCCTCCAAAGATTTTATGACCTTTCTATCTACAGGATATTGTAGATGTTAACATGTATTGCATGTAGCCAAAGTGGTGAAGGGTATCATATAGTCGGGCCCGTCCGATTTTTGAACTTTCCTTACTGGTTTTGGCATGTTTTTCATCGGAATATGTTGTAATTTGGTATTACGTTTTCTCCTAAAAGATTCTATCGGATTCAGGCATTTTGAATATCCACCTCATAGTTCGGCCCGGCCGAATATAACGACTTTTTAAACTTTTTTCTTTATAATATTGAAAAGTTTTAAATGTATTTGTCTACGGTAACAATTTCTTTAATACCAACTGAAAACTTTAAATCAATGCCTTTCTATTAATTCATCCAAAATTTTATTGATAATAAGAACATATGTAAAGTGAATAAAAATGGACATGAACACGATACCATTCTGATGGTATATCATTTCTCATTTCCGCCTAGTGCATATTTTTGCCATCATATGCGATTTGGGCGTATCGTCGTTCCTAGGCTCCAATTGTCCGCTTGAGCAGTATTTAATAAACAAACGCTGTTGTTTGACAAATTCAAATTAAGCTTTTTATTTTTGAAAAAATGGCAAGCATTTTTTGAGATAATCTATAACATTACACTCAATGTTGGGAGCCATATTTTTTCTGAGAGAGCTTTCAAAATCTGCATTTTTTTCCAGTCGACTTCAACACCATATATATAGAAAATTGAAATTTTTCTGGAAAATGCATTTTGTCTAGTCTTTATTATTTCAGGTCTTTGCTGTTAATATTGCCAGCTTAGCTTGTTTCAAATCTATTTTATAGGAATTCTATTTCGAGAAAGATATTTCTATAAAACCGAATTATAGTTACAGTTATTTTATATTTGCTATTTTATTATACTACATTAAATATATTTAAAAAACAAATGAATATGTAGTGAAATTATTACTTTTTTTTTTCTTGAAAATTTGAATAAAATAAATATTATTGTTAACAAGGATACCCAGGAAACAGTGGCAACATCATCCTTCCGTTTCATTTGAATTGTGACCTGCGCACTTTTAGCGCCCAACTAAATCGGGAAATCGAAAATTTTTTCGCTCTTACACTCCTTCACTGTCTAATGTCTAACGTTAATTCTATACAAACAATTTCATTCATCATTTGTACGCAGGACTCGTCACTCGCATTGGGAACGGTTTTCGAATTTTTTTCATTACAGCTCACAGAAAGGAAAGAAACGGGAGTGTTGAGAGTGTGTTCGTTCGTTCGATTTTGATAAAGAAGAAAAAAGGAATTTTATTCATTTTATACATCCCGAGCAGAAGCATTTGATGAAAAAATAAAAACCAATTTCAAAACATTTTCAAAACTAAGTATTATTGAAAGCCTGTGATTTGTGTGTGTGTGTGTGTTAGTTTTTTTGGAAGTCGAAGGCCCAAAGATGACTGATTTACTGAAATTTCTAAGTAAAGCCAATTGGAATTCAGTGCGCTATGATTTTCTAATAATCACGAGTATACTTTTCTCGTTAATGGGTAAGTAAAGAAAAGTGTTGCATCTGGTGTCCCAATCCCCCTACTGCCAGTCCTTTGGGGGGTCCTTACAACGTCATGGACTTATTTTTTCACAACTCCACTCGTTTTGACCAAACAGCCAGATGGGGGTAGTGATGTCGTCAAGGTGTATGGATGGGAGGGTGGTGGTATTAGTCAAAGACGTTAAACGTAATAAAATAGCCAAAAAAACAAGAAAACGAAAGTAACTCTAGAGAGGGATGAAAGTGGGACAGCATATTTTTCTTATATGAAAACTGGCATGTCAAGGGAGTGAGGGGAGCGGAGTGGAATGAAGGTTGGCGTATGTTCGTTCGCCTGCCGTGTATACAACGTGTAGAATTATCGATTTTCTATTTGGTCACATATTAATATTTTACAATCGACAAAAATGGACAATCATCTATAAATGAAACACTTTGGGTTGGGTTGGAGGACTGGCGTGTACTAAAAATAGGTCTGTGGGACAACGAACTTCTGGCTTATCACATGCCAATGAGACTAACTGAGTGTTGAACAGCTTTGCTCTTGAATTGTATTACAGATAAGAATAAGGAGTGATGATTGAAATGCAAAATAATCCATCCATGTTCCCCTTCTGTTTTCTTTCTTTTCGATCTCAGTTACATATTGTCAAGGTCTACAGTTGAATTCACTTTCAACGAAAATGCCCAGGGTTACCAGATATACGACAAAATCGCCAGCGGTAAGTATTAATCAATTGCAGGTTCAGCTTACATAAGCATTGGTGTTAATCTATTTTGTTGTTGTTCTTGTTGGCAGTCTTCATCAATGAACCATGATGCCACCACTTCCATTTACCGTTTCAACGCCACCAACGGCATTACCTGCATCCTGATTAGTGTTGATGGCCTAATCAGCATTAAGTATCGCAACAAGCTCAATGAGGACGTTGAGGCCGATTTGTATCTGCCCGATAATCCAGTATTAAGCGGCGAATGTGTGGAATCCAATATGGAACTATTGACGTTAGAGTTCAAAGGCTTCAAGCTATCGATGACGTTCAAAAAGGTAAGTGGCATGACGTTGGAATATAAGGCTGTTGCACAAACTACATACCGTTACACTGTGTGTGTGTGCCGGTCACTCATTATGTCATTAAATGTACGAAGTGGAGGGTAGGGGCTTTGCTGGATATGAATTAACGGGAGGTGTTCCATATGTGGCGAATAGCCCAATGAACTATTGTGAGTGATTTTCACTACGCTTCTATAAGTATTTAATTCAAAAAAAAAAGATTAATTTTGACATTTTCCGTCTCCATTTCGGAAAATGGCCTCCCGTTTTGTTGTGTGGGATTTTTTTTATTAACCGGTTTTCCAGACCCATTTAATCGATTGTGCGATCTGAAATTTCGTATTGGTAGACCTCACAAACGTATAAACACACTTCTGGCGAACCCGAAATACGAAAGTAATTTCACTTACAGAAGAGTTGAAATTTTGAAGTTTTTAGGAAAAAATATTTTCTTTACTATGATAGAATTATTTTTGTATCGGTACATGTTTGTATAGGAAACAAGACAACATTATCATAACATCGTCCTGACATTAAACACTTCCCAAATATATCTCTGCACACATTGTTGTTACTTATAAATGTAATTTCTTTATTTATTTTGTTGATCCACAGTCATCTGGTGGCGAAGGCTGGTACATCAATCTATTCGAATTGACATATTCCTCCTCGAATCCATTATTCGAACATCCAGATCGTCCAGGCTTAGATGTTAAATTAACCTCGCCCTCACACACGCCCATGTATTTCCCAACACCGGTGGGCAAATCCTATGTCTGCGATAAAGAACAAACTGTGGTCATGTACGCCCCGCTCGATTCGGGCGATCAGTCGGGTCACATTGCACGACTGTACTTGCGTGACTTGCACATGCAGAGCTTCATGTTTAAGGACAGTGGTAAATGGGGACCACCATTCCACTGCAGTGCCACTGGTTCGTATCGAGATGAAACTGCACCACTGGCAGTGGGCACCGCATTGGCGATAGCTGTTTTACTCACCATATCGGGTTATGGTGGCTGGAGGTAAGTGCGGAATAGATTTTATTTATAACCATTTTTTAACGAATACATTTCTTTACTTCCTCTTCCTTAGGTATTTCAAAATCAAAAAGGTACAATATGGCACCATGGAATAAATGGCTATCCAGCAGAGGGACAGACGGCAACCTGAGTATTAAACTAAGCAACCAAATGAGAACAAACCTAAAAGAAAAATATGTAAAAGGGAAGTGTGTGTGTAAAGATTATTTATTTTTGAATTATTAATTGGATTTATTTTTAATATTTGTTTTTGGAATTTTATTATATATATAAATAAATATTAATATGAAACTCTAACAAGAAATGTAACAAAGAAACAAACAAATGAAACCACAAAAAGTAACTAATTATAGTAAAATGAATTGCAAATGTCTTCCATATTGTTAAAACTAAATACAACCAAATAATATTTAAATTAACAAAAATAAAAATTAAAAAAAGCAAAAAAATAAATATTTAAGAAAAGAAAATTAAATATTTAATAAAAACAAATCTTAATATTTTTATTATATTGTTTATTATTAAAAATACATTTTATTATATTTCTTTGTATTTCAAATGTTTCCTTTTATTTGGCACCTAATTTTTTGTAATCTACAAAATCTAACACCTTTTTCAAATAATCTCGATGTTGTTATTTCAATTTAATAAAACAAAAATATAAATTTAAAAACAAAAATATATTGAAAATGATAAAACTCAGTAAGAAATACTATTAATAATATATATAACAAATAAAATATATAAAAATTTTTAGTCTATATTGGAAATATTGAGAATAAAAAAAAAATAATAAAAATACAAGACAAACTTATTCTAAGATGTTGAAACGTTTAAATCATATCTAAACTGAAATTATATAACAAATAACAAAAGCAACAACAATTATAATACTGAGAAATATATACATACATATATATAGAGCAACATTGCCGCAGAAATCAGAGAAATCAATAAAAAATAACCACATTTGAAAACGTAATAGAAAGGCCATACGTACATACATACATACATCTACTGACATATTTACAAAACTAAACGCATTCAGATTTGTTTCTTTCTTACCAAAAGCCAAAGTAAAAAAAAAAACAAAAACCAAAAGAAACATCATTAGGCCATAGATACAAGAAAAACAAAAACAGAACAAAATGAAATGCTAAACTAATTTCGAATTTCCTAATGAAGCTGCAATTTGAAAATTGTTTACAAGAAAAAGAAAAAAAAACAATTTAGTACAATGTTATTTATATATAAATATATTTTAATTAACAATACAAGTTGAAAGTATTAATCTGCATCATTATTATTATTATTAACAAATAAAATATTGTTTTTTTCCTTAACATACATATAAATCATTGCATCATCATGTACCTTCAGCCGAAATTGTAAACCATATTCCGAATAAAAAAAGATCATAGAAAATTTCATAGCAAAAACAACAACAAGAAAATAAATATTTAACAAGCCAAATCATTACAACTACAATTAAACATTTCCAGAAAAAAAGTTATTTAAAATCAAATAATTTCCGCATAATAAAAAGAAAAAAACATTTAAATAAACTCATTATGTTATCAGAAAAAAAACCCACTTGAAAAAGAAGGCATTTTCATTTCTGATGAAAAAATGGTAGAAATTTGAAAATTTTTAAATTGTTTTTAAAATTTCAATCCAGTTCAGTTATTTGGAATAGGCTATTGTCTTGGAACGTTGTGGAGATGCGCCATATTCTTTAAAGAGATTCTGCTGTTGCTTTCATCGCAGCCATCACAATGATTGTCATGTCTTTCCACAGTCGTCCATTCTAAACAGAGCATCCATATTGGCATTCCCGACCGATTTGTTCGAAAGAAAAGGTTTTTGAAAGGCAAACACAAAATAAATTATGTTTACAAACACACGCACTCTATGTACACAGACACACACACACACATCGTATACATAGAACACACATTGTGCTGCCACGGTTACGGCAACGGGCCCAGCATACCCCCGCATGACCAAAAGGGTATAGAGTCGTACAAATTATTATCGAATCTTAAATAACCAAAGGCGGAGTTTTCTTAAGAAAACAACCAAAGACAAAAACAAATTAAAGAAAAATAAAACAAAATCACAACTTAAAACAGAGCAGACAATTTTTTTTTTTTTTTTTGAAACCAACAACTACAGAATATCGAAAGAAAAAAGAAAACAAACAGATTTGGAACACCACAAATCGAAGATAAAATGATTTACAATGCTACTTGGCCCGACTGGGAATGCTTCCAATGTATGTGAGTGTGTGTGTACGGGTTTTCTGTTTTTGCAGAAAGACTAAACAATTTACTGGGGTTTTGACAAACTGTTTGTTTTTGCTTACAACGATTTGTCAATCAGTCAGTTGATCCCTGGGTAAACTCCGATCAAGTGTATCTAGGATTTGGGTTTCAAAGTGATAACATTTAGATTACACCAGTTTCGGCCTGGATCAAAGGGAGTTGCAAGTAAAAAAGTGTTTATTAGCTTACCGATTGGAACCGTGTTATTCCGTAGATAATTTGTGGACACGTTCTATTGAAATGTTAAAAAAAAAAAAACAAATTGCTAACGAATACCGTCATAATTGTAATTTATTCTGGTCAAAACATTTTTAATCGGATTTATTGAATTTAGACATTAACTCATCCTTTTCGAAAAACGAAACCATTAAATTATTTAAAATCTAAGCATTCTAACATACTCAAAATGGTTACAATGACAATCAAGGGACCGGCGAGATTGGCCACTATAAACAAAAGCAAGCACGGATTTTTTCACAACTTTTTGGAAAATATTAGAAAAACCGCAAAGTTACGGAAAACTGAAATTAAATGAAATTGCTGACACCCTAAAGATACCAATCGAACGTCTATAAGATATCATCCACTCTTATAGGGAATGTATGCGAATTTCTTAGCAATGTTGGTCACGTGCGAGAATTGAGGCCTGTTTCTTATTCTAAAATGTTCAGATTCTTCCGACACATATATGAAAGTCTAATAGGTGTTTTTATTATTCAAACTCGATGCCAAATCATTTGCAAAGATCTAGTTTCCCCATATACGTTAGTGTTAAACAAAATGTGTTACGCGTAAAGCTCTCTGCCCTACCGCGAATAGAGTACAACTATCCAAACGTGTTAAGCAATACACGAAACGCCTTCACGACGGTGATAACGTTTTTATTTTATTTTCTATAAACCCTTATTTATATTTCTTCGGGTTTATCTCCACTCCCGCCATGAAAATCCTACTGTCTCATAAAAAATTGTTATTAAATGAGTGAGCATGTCCTTGTCATGCATAGACCATCTTGAAGGCTGTTTGGGTATTTTCCAACTCAGCAAAAATGGCAAGGAAAAAAATCCTAAACTGGAAAAAAATCCATAACAATTTAAGCATCCTTCTTCGGATGGATAGACGGACAGACAAACAGATAGTATTTAATCTAATTATATTTACTTACTGTACTAGCGATTTAGCATAAATATTTAGTGCTTAGTACAATGGAATTGCAACAAAGGATACTAGAGCACCGCATTTATTAGTTTACAACCTCAGACTAATTAGGGCGCGGATTTACGCTTAAACTCGGCCATAAAACCGTTAAGCCGGCCTGATTATGTGGAATTCTATAGTGTGGTAAATATTTAGGGCAGCCATGACAAAAGGGTTCAGCAGAAATCTAAGAAATACTAAATGAACGCGAAAAGGGTTAGCAGCAGCTACTTATTTAGTACGTCTGCTGGTACTAAACGGATTTAGGTTAGCAGACAAAAGCAGATTTTCCCAAATTAGAGCAAACGTGTGCTCAATAACACCGGGGGTCATAAACACAGCCATACAGACACGATGCTTAGTAATGGTCGAGCAGGTAGCAAACGGCCACTGTCCCTTTCTAGAACGAGTCCTTATTCAAGGACTAATTTTAGTATGAATGGCCTTGTTTTAGTTAAACGCATTTTTGCCTGCCAAACAGTGATTAATTAGGGATTAGCGACGGAGCGAGCGGTGAATGTAGAAAGTGTGGCACAAATGAATGGAGCCGAGTTCAATACCCGAAAACACACAAATGCATGCACACATTTTTTACATATTGGCCAAAGAGTGTATTATGGAGTATGTGTGAGTGTGTGCCTCGAACTTAAGTAATGCTGTTTTGTTCATTTTGGTTCGGTTCGATACAATTCAAGTTGTTTTTTTTTCACCAACATTCACTTACATTTGGATACCTCAAAACGTATCCATATTTATTTTGTTGTTATTTATACAGTTCAACGAAGCGTTTGTCTGTCTCTCTGTCTGTCCCACAATCCATTAATGTGGCTAGCTAGCACTGGGTTTCATTTCCAAGAGCGTATTCGAAGACTGATCTTTAAAAAGCCAAATAAATGAAATATATTTTGTATTTTTTTTTCGTAATACCAACATGGACGATACCATGCTGTCGTACATTCGATATGAACAAACATGGACTTACTGCTTGCTGTTGTTGTTATTTTTTTCTCTTTTTTTTGTTATATGTTATTTTGTTGATTTTTCTCATTTGCACATCATTTGATTCGTGGATACTTTGCCATTGACTAAACGCCTCAAAGCTTAAAACCAAAAAACAAAAAACGAAAAAAAAACCAATAGCAACAGAAACAACAACATCAACACCAATAGTTGTTTGGAAAACAAAAAATAATGGAAATCAAAGCAAACAGTGTAATATTCAATAAGCAGCGTTGTCGATGACGAAGATCATTTCGAAATGCTTCAAATTCTGTTTAGTTTTATTCGAATTTAAAAATACCCTATAGGACGGATCATGTGGGGGATTTGAGACTTGGATATGAGGAGGATTACATCCAAACTATTTACAAATTTTCCAAATGTCTTCTATTCTAATTGCCAACAAAAAATATTTTGTTCATTTTATCCCAGTAGTTAATAACATAAATTGATTCTATTATTCTAACAACATTGAAAATTAAAATAATTTTGGGTACTGAAAGGGGTTAATTTCTAAAATCAAAGATACATTCAACACTTGGTATAACGAATACTCATTTTAACGAATTCTGGATATAACGAATGACCAAATTATATGCATTTTTATATTGACTACGGCATATAACGGACCTTATTCACATCTTTAAAGATTCCCTCCAGTCCGTCAATAAAGACTACCTTCAACTCGTCTATAAAAACTTCAGATCGTCTCCAAAGACTCCTTTAAAAAGTATCTGCAGTTTATCCATAAAGACTACCTCCTGTTCGCCTATAAAGAATCCCTTCTACTCCACCATATAGACTTCCTTTAAAAAGAATCCATTCAACTCGTTTATCAGCTCGTCTATAAACTATGTCTTCATCGCGTCTATTAAGTCCTCCGTCTAAGCCCGTCTATAAATACTGTCATCAGCTCGTCTAGAAACACAGTTTGCTATAAATACAGACTCCAATTCATCCAAGACGACTGCCTTTATCTTGCCTTTGACTATAACCTTTGTCTATAAAGACTAACCTTTGTCTATAAAGAAAGTCTTCGGCTTATCTATAAAGACTACATTCGGCTCGCCTTTAAAGACTCCATTCAACTCATATATAAACACACTCCCTTTCAGTTCAGCTATAAAGACTTCCTTTAAGAGACACATAGTTTTATTACGTACACAAGTGGTCATCGGGAGTGACAGATTGTCATTATAATCCATGGGGATCTGAAACTGAGACTCTCGATGACTTCTTGATCGATCTATGGAATTTTTATTTCATGTTGTTGTTTATTAACCAAAGTAGTGTACACAATTTATCATCATTCGTACAGGATGCTTAAAGTAATATTTTCAAAACCTAAAGGTTTATGGTGGGGTAATTTTTTCTATAACTAGCCAACAATATCGAGACCACTTGTTTTGGATATAGCCAAAGTTGACCATTGAAGCGCAACCAAACTACATCAGAAGATGAGATTCATTTTTAAAAAGAAAAAAGACAACAACAAACTTAACAATCGTCGTTGTTGTTGTTGCTGTTCCTCATTGCTCCGTTCCGTTCAAATAGTTTAACAAACAAAAACAAATCACAACGAAATCTATAGAAAAATAGGAAGAAGAAGCAGACAAAAAACCCGATTCGTTTTGTACCAGGCATTCAATATGACGATGGTAAGAAATGTCGTAAGTACACCGAGAGAAACAAGTTGTTTAATGAGATTCAATTTTTATTTTTTAGAATGAAATGGACCCCAATCCATTTATTTTTTGGAGTTTTCAATTTAATTTTTGTACAGATTGAAAAAGTATCCAAAAATATGGGTTTCAGAAATTGACCCCTGCCATCGAGAAAGGGGAAGTAGTTGAGGGATTTTTTTTATTAGACGATTCAGACTTAATACCAACTTATATTTTTAAAAAATATATATCATGGCCCAAATATATATATATATATATATTTTTCATACCTATTTTTTTTTAGAAAAGAAAAACGAAAAATCGAACAGTGCAGCTAAATGGGTTAAATATAAAAATTGCATTGAAATTATTTCGAAACACCCTTTTAATGGGCTCATATCATTTTCAAAAATATTAACTTTTGGTATCCAAGAAAAATGGTCATTGCTTGAAGTAGGTTTTGGAGCCAGAATCCGGAGATTATTTCATTATCTTAATGAACAATATTTTTTCTTTGCCATATCGCTCATTTACTGCTAAACCGGTATAAATTAAAAGCCTGATTTTGCAGAAAATTGACCCACACCTTACAAGGAACAGAAGAACTTCTACAGCTTCTAAATTAGAGTGTGAAAGAGATGTTCATCCGATTTTTTTTTTACAAAACATAAAGTCTGATATAGCGGACAGTCCTGAGTCATTAACTCAAAAATAACGACATTTGATTTATGCCGATCTTGCAGCTAATGTGCTATAAATTCATGCGATTAGTATCACCGTATTGATCAATTTATTATTGCGACCTGCGTTTCGATTGCAGACTTTAACAGGACAAGATCGGTATAAGTTCACCGGAATAAATATATGAGAAAAGTTTTTCCAATCAAAACGGTTTTTTTTTGTAAATAACAAGCTATGGATTGTTGCTACTGACAATTACTTCAGATAAATTGTTTTCGTAATATATTGTTAGACTTGGAAGGGATTGAATATAGTTTTATTCTATTTTAAGTAATCGCAAAGATGGCTTAGTTGTCCCTATTGTCGTAGTTCGTTTCATTGACCACATATGCAGATCAACTAACTACTCGCACATTATTTTTCTCAATGTAGTTATTTAATAGATATCCAGCCATTCATTCTACCTGGCTGTTGCCAGGCTATAGTCGTACCGTCAGTACGCAAACGTGCAATGACTAAAACAAAACTAAGTTAAAATGGTCACATTGAAGCTGAACGACTGGCTGGCCAGACAATACAACAAATATGGTTACCAACCTACCTGCCTGCCTGCAACAACACACCGACGAAACGGAATACGAGGCGGAGCTTGGCCCGTAGGCAAAAGCAAGACATCGATACCTGCCGTCCGTAAAGATCAATGAGTTAAAAGAGTGAAGAACGAGTTGGCCGGCAAAAAGGTGTAGAAAGGCTAAAGACAACAAAAACAACAGCAACAAGTGGGTTTTGGGTTTGTGAATGATGTTTCGAGGAGATGATGAGGAAAAACGACAACTTTTGTGATGGCTGAACAAATTAACACCGATCATTAGCTTCGGAGTACGCAAACGGGTGTGAACGCGCTATTTGACAAAACGAAAAATATCGAAAAATAAAATTAAAAATATTTATATTGAAGACTAATATTAAATAAATATTTAGTAAATTATTTGAAAAAGAAAGAACTTCAAATATTAGAAATATTCAAAGTAAGTTTTAATTAGAGAAACACAATTCTCTAAAATTTTAAATAATAATCTTGTTAATAATAAACACTTTCGACAAACAACAATAAAATTCTTAAAAAAAGTGCTAAACATAATAAAAAAAACAAGTGTTGAAATCTAAAAATAAATTCGCAAATCTAAAAATAACTCAAAATATTATCAACCAAAAAAAAAGTAAATTCTGTCCTCCCAACCGACCCCCTGCAGTAGGACCCATTGCTATTTGACAAATGGATACTAATTAATTACAGTTTGTACAAAATTTTAGTACAGCTCAAATCAGCCAACCAGCCATCGGCAGACATCATAAAGTGCGTTAACAGCCGTAAACCGCTATTAACACAAAAACAACATAAAATTAACAGTAATTTAATAATTTAACGCAAAAAAGTGAAGTGAAAAGTACCTAATTATCATAACGACCAAAGCCCAAACCGGGGGAGATCCTCAATAAAGACAATCTAAACGGCGCTGCTGTTGTCGTTGTTGTTAAATCAAATAAGCCAATCCAATCAAATCTGATCAGGCAGCCAACTGTTAATCTGCAGTGTTTCATTTTTTGTCTTGAATATTTGATTTTATCACCACCCCACACAGTTGACAACACACACACACACTGAGACACTCACTCCATAGGCGTTTGTGTGTCAGTTCCGTTTCCCGCGGTGTATCATTTGCTGATAATTTAAAGTGGCGCGTGACATATTTGACACGCAAGTGTTAAACGTTTATTATAAGAAGTTGCCCCGAAATAAAAAAATAAAAAAAGTGAAAATACAAAAAACAAAGTCCAAAAAACAAAACAATTGTCAAAATCACAACATAATAAAAAGAAATTAAATTAAAATAATATTGTGGGAAAATATGTTCTAAAAAATAAACAACAATAAAAATATTTTGAATATATCAACAAAAAACAATTTGGTAATTGTGACAATCACCTGTTAAAAACGCATAACTTTAATTTACACTCAACACTCAACACATTTGGAATACCACTAACTTTAAATACAATGCGTAAGTTGATATAATTTTTAATTAATTAATGTCCATGTGACTTGTAAAAAAATCATTTAAAAGAAATACAAATAAACATCCACTATAGACTGCATTCAAAACAAAAGACTTAAGACGCATACTTAATGCCAAAGTACGACATAAAAACTTTCAGAAGAAAATCATAACTTGAACGTGTTCAATCGATTTATTCTTAAATATAATTAAATACATATTTATACAATTAAAAACGAAGTGTTTTGTTTATTCATACTCAGACGGTTAGAGATATATCCTTCGTAATAAAAAAATCGGTTATCTATTAATAATTTTTCTTGATAAATTGCTAATAGGTTTTTGTTTCATCGATTCGGAAATAATAAGTTTTATTTGTTTTCGCTTCTTTTATCGTTTTTAATATTATACTCATATAGACTGGCATATCTACAGTTTAAAACTCAATTTCTTTCTATTAATTTAGGGATTTTTAATAAGAGGGAATCCTCGCTTTTTGACCGATGTCCTAACATATACCCAACTAAATCTTACACGCATTTTTTTTTAAATTAAAAAAAAAACTTTAAAATCCAAAATGTATACTTCGATATCGATATACCATCATTCATATCGAAACTTATATAAACCCATGTATATATACATATGTACAATGTTTACTGACTAAAAACGCGTTTGACTTAAGTAAATACTGAAGTCACGATTTAGACAAACAGAAAAGAAGACGGCCAAAGTTTAATCAATGGCAAATAAATAAATAAATAAAAGAAAACAACAATTAAGTAAAAATCGTAAGAAAACAACAACAACAACAAATACTGGTCTATCGTACTAAATAATTAAACGTTGAAATTTCGAATTTTTTGTCTATCGGCTTCTGCCTTTGCATGTCCACGAAGAAGTTTGATAATTTATAGCCTAGAAACAGAAAACAAATTTAGTTATTTTGTTTCGTTTCGATGTTTTTTTATTGAGCCCACAATTTCTTTTATTTGATATCAGTAGCTTTTATTAATCATTGAATTTGTCTCCTTTGGTAAGAACTGTCTGACGGCTCGTCATAAATGTAATACCTTTTGACAAGACTTCTGTCGGCATGGGCCCAATAAATTAATTTACCAAATCTTTGTTTTTTTTGTGTTCACAATTTTCCAAAGATTTTCGATCTCTCAATTATTTTTCTTTTTCTCGAAATACCCCTTGAATAAATCTGTCATTTTGGCAATTAGAGAATTTATGATGGCAACCAGAAACATCAACGCAATGCCTTCAATAGCTCAATTCTATTCCTGGACACGATGATCAATATATTTTTGTTTCGGATTATTGTCTGTGTTTATAAAGACGTCACATCATTTTCTATACTTCAAAATATTTTTGTTTTTTCGACACTTCTTACATAAATTCTGGTTATGGTGGATATCGTAAAACAGAAGGGTTCCCTCGTTTTTATGGCCTATCACCAGTGGAGAGATGCAAGTTTTCTTGTTGTTTTTGTTTTACTCTTCAAACAGTTATGACGCATTGACCGCTTATTCGGTATGGCTGTATGTCTGTTTGTCCGTCCGTCTGTCTGTCGGGCTATTCACTTGAGCGTGGCTAAAATGTGCAATATAAATTTTAAAACAATGCCGACATGAGTAATTTAGACAGCAGTCCTATGCTATCAACACCATTCCGTCCGGCCGGCCGGCCGACGGACAGACAATCACAATCCATCAGAATTTGGCTTAGGAAAACAAACTTCTTAAATCTTGACCGCTGTTTGGGCAATACAGAGACTTTTATTGTATCAATTCAATATACATGGCGGCGTTTTTGGTCTTTGGTCGATGCTGTCTCTCACAAATCTAATGGTTTAAAAAGCGATTTAAAAGAAACAACGAACTTTATAAGCTATTTGCATTGCCATTGTAAATTAATAAAATTATGAACGCTTTTACAACACCTGCTAATAATAAACGTGCCCGAAGAGCGGTGGGGGAGGTAAAAGCTAAACAGCTAAGAAACAAAAATTATACAACTCAAAACAGAAGAAATATTTATGTTCCGAATTGGAGTTCAATCGATTGTCTCTTGTCCAAGTTCTTTGCCAGTAGAAATTGGTTACAGCCAGTTTGTGTCTTAAGTTTTTTGTTTTGATATGAAATTCCTGCTAACACAAATAGAAATAAATTTTAATTATTTTTCTTGGAATTTTTGTTTTGTTATTTTTTTTAGAAGACATGTCAACTTCACACATCTTATCGGCCGTGGATCCCCATAGCAATGGCACACATTCACCTCAACATTTGCATGCCCCAGATGCCATGGTCGGTGCCGGCAATCACAACTCTTTGGGTAACCGTGGCAGTCCCAATGCCTTGGAAAGAAATTTACACGTCTCCTTGGATGACAGAGAGCTGTGGTTGCGATTCCAAAATCTCACCAATGAAATGATTGTTACAAAGAACGGAAGGTAAGTTCGATTGTTTTGATGAAAAATGAAGGCAATTGGAAACATCACAATTGTTTCCATAGCTTTTATTACAATTGTAGACTATTTGAAGGTCGTTATAAGCGAGACCTACTGTATTTGCACACGAAGGTGCTAAATGTTTACATCAAAAGAACAAAAAGTGATTTTTCTTTTGCAAATTACTTTCGAAGGTTCTTATTTAAAAAAGAAAACAAAATATATATAATAATGAGATTCTAACGTTTTCTTCCACTACAAAACAAAAGAAGAAGCAAATGATTGGGAAAACAACCCATCCAAGTTTGGTATCACTTGTTGTTGTTGTTGGAAATATGAATAGAGAAGTGTTAATTGATGCAGTCATGCTTCTTAGAAAAACTTGAACAAAACAAATTTTACTATTCGATTCGATATTTATGTATGTATGTATGTATGTGTGTGTTTGTTTATTATAGGCGCATGTTTCCGGTGGTTAAAATCAGTGCCTCAGGTTTGGATCCAGCCGCCATGTATACCGTGCTTTTGGAATTTGTACAAGTTGATACCCATCGTTGGAAATACGTCAATGGCGAATGGGTACCCGGCGGTAAGGCAGAAGTCCCTCCTTCCAATCCCATATATGTACACCCAGAATCGCCGAACTTCGGTGCCCATTGGATGAAGGAACCCATTAGCTTTGCCAAAGTAAAGCTGACCAACAAAACAAATGGCAATGGCCAAATAATGTTAAACTCCCTGCACAAATATGAACCTCGGGTACATTTGGTGCGTGTGGGTTCGGAACAACGTCATGTGGTCACCTATCCCTTTCCAGAAACCCAATTTATTGCCGTTACTGCCTATCAAAATGAGGAGGTGACATCGTTGAAGATTAAATACAATCCATTTGCAAAGGCCTTTTTGGATGCCAAGGTGAGTTCAATTCCTTCTTTGTCTTCGTCTATGACTTATGTTCGCAATGTAAAACAAAAACTAATAAAAACAAATCTTTTCACAAAGGAGCGCCCCGATACGTTGTACTCTCATGATGCCCATTATGGTTGGTTAATACCACCACCCACCCACTACACCAGCTCTCCGGTGAATCACAACAGCTTGGCCGAATCGTCATTGGTGTCGGGTAATTGTGACCGATATGGTCGGGCCTTAAGTAGCCGCTCCAATGCCTCCAACAGATCCACACCTTATAGTCGTCCACGTATTGTCTCCGGATCGGGCAGCAATGGTAGTACTGGAAATGCATCACCACCACAGCCTCCATCAGCACCCCAGACACCGACCAGTTTGCAATCGAGCAATACCCAGCTCGGCTCAACACCCACATCAAGTGGTTGTTTCACCAGTTCCTATTCACAGTCGGGTTTTATGCCCGTAGAACCCACCTCAAGTGCCACAGTATTCTCATATCCCACAACATGGCAAACAAATGCCAATTACTGGAGTTCTCCAGCAGTGCCTGGACCCATGCCAGTTAATACAGCCAGAGCCATGAGTAAGTATAAGAACATAAGAACCTACAAAAAACATTTTTAAAAATATACTAATGCATGTGTATTTTCTTCTGTAGCATCTCACAATTCCCCTTCACCCACAAACAATGGCTCACCCACTTACACTGCCCCCTCTCCTGGTTACACTATTCATCATTTGACTCCCCATAGCCACACACATCAGTACAACATGGCCCAACCTACTGTTACCCATTCGGCCGATATGTATCAAAGTGTTTCACCCACCACACAATCATATGCTGCTCCTGCTCATCAAGTGTATCATCCCACACCAACATCACCCACCTCTCACCAGCTGTACTCGAACGTTCTGAATACGCCCAGTGCCTTATCGTATCCCAGTACGTCGTGGCATAACGGAGCAGCAGCCGATTACGGTCTCTATCAGAATCCAGCCGCCTATGCCTATCAAACCGAATATATCCCTTTGGTTTCGGAAATTGGGTAAGTTCTAATCAATTGTCATTTTCGCTCTTTCTCTCTCCCCGTCTATCTTCACCTTATTTTTGTTGTATTTATTCAATTATCTAATAAATTGTAGTTTAGTTATCAATGATTATTCTTTTCATTCGTCAACCATGCAGCACTTATGTCCCACCCGCTTTGGAACCAGTAGAAGTCACCAAAACCATGGACAATGCCAGTCATAATGCCCTGTACAGAAGCCCCGAAGAACCCACCACAGTTCTGACCTTGGAATGTAATAGCCTTAAGGCAGATACTGCACCCCATGTTGTTGAGAATTCGGTTAAGTTGGAAACGTTGTCGTCGGCAAACGCCAATGGTCACCTCAGAGCCCCCTCAGCCGATCCCTCTGCCGTCGTTTCAGCTCCTGTACAAAATAATGCTGCTACGGGCAATACCTGGACGCCCCTAACGCCTCCCCAAAGTGCCCTACAACAATGAAATGACTCGCTGGTGTCTGTTTAGACATAGCACCAATAATTTAAACTATTATTTTGATTTAAGATTTAAGCCTTTAGATGCAATCGTTTTATTCATTTAATCAACAATTTGGAGAGAGAGAGCGAAGGTTTATTTGCAAAAAGCCTATCTCTCTTTCCTTTTTTTGAATTTCTCTGTCTGAGTATAAACTTGTTTTTTTAGTTAGTTTTTAGTTATAATGTTAAAAAAATTCTAGTTAAGTAGCTTCAAATTAAGAAAATACAATTCTGTTTAATGAAAACCACTATTTTTTATTTTTCTTTTGTCCTCTTCAGAGTATTAAAGTTTGTAGGATGAGTTATATAACATCACACCAAATAAATGCAAAACATTTATAAATTCAACGAATGAAGGAATAAATGCATTTATTAATGGGAAAGGGTTAGTTTTTTAATGCCATACAAAACTATTATGGTCAAAAAGTTTGAAATTTTGTAAATATGCAATCGAAGTATGCTATTTGTAAAAAATCCCCGCCTCAGATAGTCGTGGAAAATGTTTTTAAACTATCTATCACGCTTCCTTAAATATCAATCGCCAGGATGTAAAATAGTTGTCCCCGGAGTACAGATTTTACTCCCCCAGATCATTTTATGTTATTTTTTGTCGTCCGGGTTAAAGATTTTAATTCTCAAAAGAAAGGATTAAATGACCAGCTTAAAGTTTTTAGTCCCCAAATGTAAGAATTTAACCGCAAGGATTAATTTGTTTTAAACCCAGGATTAAATATTATAATCCGCCGGGTTAATTATTTTAATCCGCGAATTGAAGATCAACTTTAAAAGTAAACATAATATTAAATACAAGATGGCGTTACAATTACATAACATTGTTGATATTTATTACAACAATACAGAAAAACTTACCAGTAATGCAAAATACAAATCTGTATTGAATAATTTTGATTCGCAAGACGAACGCCATATCGGGGCACGATTCAAATTTCATTTCATTAATTTAATTTATTGAGTTTAACATTATAATAAACGGCACCGACTTTACATATTCATATTTACGCGAGTAGTTGCATCTGCGACATCATTGAAAACAAATTCAATATTTTCACTCTGTATCGTCTTTTTTATGTTGACGATGCAATTCCTTTTTTCTCCGAAAAAACAAACATTCTCATTGAATTATTAAAATGAAGTTTGTTGTTGTCATTTTATTTCCCCTTTTCAATTTTTCCAAAAATTAAGTTTAATTCAATTTTATTTCATTAATTGCCGTTTGCTTATTTCATAAACCAACTAAAAATGCCCGTTTCATCATTTGTTTTGATATCTCTCGGCACTCTCATTCTTTTTATTTTTCTCTCTCACTCTCTTCCTCTTTTTGGGCGCAATTTGTTTTTGTTTGCACCAATTATTTTTGCTTCGCACGGCCAACGCCATGTGATTGATAGATTGATTTACTTCAAAATCACATTAATTTCACAATTTGACACTTAGAAATGATATATTTGAACATATTTGAAACGCAATAGAATATCTATTTATTTCAATAGTAATTTTATATTTGATAATAGCACTTAATAACACAAACAAGATGGAGCCGGCGAAAAACAATGCGAACGATTTTAATGGCTACCGAAAACTAACTCCAATTTGAAGAAGAAGAGGAAGAAAACAAAAAGGCGCTCTCTGAGTTGCAGTCAAAAGTAAGAGAACAATGAAGCAGCAATTTTATGCAAATTTGAAAACCTTCTCTTAAAAATTGTTTAGGGAAATGTGGGATGTAATTAATTTAAACGTTTTAGAACATAAATAATATCCGAAGAAATTAAAAAAACAAATGTTCGTTAAAGTTTAGTTTTGTTATAACAAACAAACCCGCTATGATAAAACATCAAAGCTGCCCAACTTTGGTTGAAATAATGCAAAAATTTCAAAGATCGATTTATATTTCAATATTAAGATATTGTAAAACTAATAGAGGGGGAATGTAATGACATCTTTTTACATAATAATTTATGATTACATATTAGAGATTTGACTGAAATAAAAATTAAAATGGGGATGATAAAAAAGAAATCAAAGAGATACATATGCTTGGTCTCTTACTCCTACCCCACAAAGTATATACTTATCTAGTTTCATACAATTCTGATAGTAAATGTGATCTGGGCTTTTTTACAAACTGACTTAGAAAGTTTTTGGCCACTTAACCCCATTAATATTGTCACATCTTCATCGAAACCACCATGATGGTTGGCCAGATGCCCCTCTCTATGAATAATTTCGTGATATTAAAATCATAATTGTATTTTTTGGTCGATTAGATAACGAAAATATTAACAGATTATTACTAAAAACAAGAATTTGACCATAACCGGACCTACATGTATATAAAATTTGGCGGCCCATAAATACGGCGATGAAGTTAGTTTAGATATGACGGCCGATTTCCTAAAAGGTGGGTTCATATTCCAATAAATGTACACCCTATTTACTCCCGTTGAAAGAAATGTTGAAATTCACCAAATACTGTAACTAAGGTCCATACCTTTATATGGGTCTACTCAAAAAAGTGGACAACTATTGATCATTTTCGTAAGAAGATTGAAAACCCAAAATTCCAAACTACAACGGTTAAACAAACCTACCCAATATAAGGAATATTTTGGTGTGTCGATCAATACCAATTTGTGGATCGATATACCCCTTTTTAAAGCCATCATGCTGCCAGGAGTAGTTACAACGTATGTGCAAAATGTCTTCGTATCTAATGTAGATGTGTTAAGAATTTATCTGTGTAAGACCCTTTATGTAGGATGTATTAAAATGGTTAAATATATAAATCCCTTCCTCCATCCCTTTATAGATAATGGATTGGATCAAAAAACTTGTTTTCGAATATAAATAAGGTTTGGCAAGGGTCTTAAGCTGTAAAGATCTTGGAACAAATGCCAAAATAGTTTTGTATGGCATTAAAAAACGAACCCTTTCCCATTAATAAATGCTTCTTATGTCTTCTTCTTATCTCTTAATATTGAAATATTAATCGATCTTTTAAATTTTTGCGTGGTTTCAACCAAAGTTGGGCAGCTTTGCACACCAGCGTTGATGCTTTCTCATAGGGGGTTTGTTTGTTAAACTTTAACGAAAAGTTGTTTTTTACACTTCTTCGGATATTGTTTATGTTCTAAAAATGTTAAATTAATTAAATCCCACAAGAAATTTGTAAGAGAAATGATGCTCATCATTGATAAAATGACCGCTTCATTGTTCTCTTACTTTTGACTGCAACTCAGAGAGCGCCTTTATGTTTTCTTCCTCTTCTTCTTTTTCAAATTGGAGTTAGTTTTCGGTAGCCATTAAAATCGTTCGCATTGTTTTTCGCCGGCTCCATCTTGTTTGTGTTATTAAGTGCTATTATCAAATATAAAATTACTATTGAAATAAATAAATATTCTATTGTGTTTCAAATATGTTCAAATATATCATTTCTAAGTGTTAAATTGTGAAATTAATGTGATTTTGAAGTAAATCAATCTATCGATCACATGGCGTTGGCCGTGCGAAGCAACAAGAATTGGTGCAAATAAAAACAAATTGCTCCCCAAAAGAGGGAGAGGGTGAGAGAGACAAAGAAAAAACAAGAGTGCAGAGAGAAATAAAAACAAATGACGAAACGTGCATTTTTAGTTGGTTTATGAAATAAGCAAACGGCAAAAAATAAAAAGGAGTAAAAGTGAATTCAACTCAGTTTTGGAAAAATCCAAAAGGGGAAGTAAAATAACAACAACAAACTTCATTTTAATATTTCAATGAGAATGTATGTTTTTTCGGAGAAAAAAGGGTATTGCATAGATTTGTAGTTCATCGTCAACATGAAAAACGACGAAAGAGTGAAATTAATGAATTTGTTTTCTCGTGTAAATATGAATGTGAGAGTTCGGTGTCGTTTATTGTAATGTTAAATAAACTCAATAAATTAATGAAATGAACTTTTAGTCGTGCCCCCACGATATGGCATTCGTCTTGCGAATCAAAAGTTTTCTATGCAGATTTGTAACTTTCGGGAATTGATGGCGATTTGAAAACTGGTAAGTTTTTCTGTATTGTTGTAATAAATATCAACATAGTTATGTAATTGCAACGCCATCTTGTATTTTATACCTCTTTTTTCGAATGTTATGTTTACCTTTTACATTACTCTACGAATGTTTGGGGATCTTTAATTCGCGGACTAAAAGAATTAATCCGGCGGATTAAAATCTGTAACCCGGGACTAAAAACTTAATGCTGCGTATTAAAATCTTTCATTTGGGAATTAAAATCGTTAATTAATATTTTTTTAACGACTACCTGAAGCATGGATTTTTTAAAATATTTTATCAGGGTCTATCTGAAACGTGGAAATTCCATTTTTTGTGTTGTGTTGGCATAAAAAATATAAACAAACTTTACAAAGTGGTTTGAATGCATTTTTGTCATCATGAAGGTTTTGTTTTTTGCCTACTTCGACATCGAAGCTCTACTTTCCATTTTATTTTCCTCATTTTAACAAACTAATTTTCTTCTCTAATGACGTTCGTGGTATGTGAACAAAATCCCGACTTTCCTCGGTTCTTTCTATATATTCATATTTTGCAAATTCATACGATTATAACTTCTAAAGAGAGAAACGGTATTTTTATGTCATATTTTATTATTAAAGTATTTTATTATTAACAATGGCGCTTATTGACATTTTTGTAAAAGCATGTCAATGTTCTTTTGTTTAATATTAAATAAATTACTATCGATTTTTTCGACCATTTGTAATTTAAAGAATGTAAAATGTGATATTTCAAACATTGAGATTTATGAATTAAATTTTTGAAACTCTCGTTTCCCAATTTGTTTAAACATTACTCTCATTGTTCTAAAAATATGACACACAATATTACTTTTTTATTCAGACCAAATAAAACTTATACAATATGTTTGTTGTTGTTATAGCTTAAAACTTATTTCTATAACAAAAAAATGTTTCTAAAACAATATCTTAAATCTAAATAATCCCAAATAACACGACAACGATGCTGATGTCAGATTTGCCATTAACAAAACAAAAACCGACTCTTCCCCTACCACGGTGGCGTGAAGAGTGCCGAAAAGCCTCACCAGTTGTTTGCGGATGCTTTTGCTTGGCAGCTGTTGGACTATCTAAAAGTATTCACTGTACTTTAGCTTTTGCCAGCCAAGACGCTGCCTTTTCAGGTCCCTGTAGCTATTGGGAAGACCGTAAAGGAAGTAGATGGCCAGACCTGTTGATCGATATAGGATTAAAAACAAAAACGAGAATAAATAAGAAACGATTTGAGACATTAAGGAATTAAGGAAGACTAGTTTGATTTGTGTTGTTGTATTTGTTTGTTTGTTTTTGTTGCATTTGATTTGTAACCATGCTATACGATTTTCATGCAATTCGGTTTTCTATTTTTTTAATATTCTAGGTTAGGTGGTGTTTGTGCTGGATTAGTTAGAGATTTGCTAATTTTGAATGCCTGGTTAATGTTATAATTCGGTGGTCTGTTTTTGTTTAACCGATCTTAAAGTTCTACGAGTTTCATTGATCATGCTGGCCGATGGTGTACTGAGATTGCTTTGTGACTTGGTTACGTTCTCCCTGGGCATCTGCAGGGTCTCCTCCTCTAGTTGAGGTTCTGCAGACCTGGGTCTTCGAAGCTCTACTTCAGGTTTAGTTTGGGGCTTGTGAGATGGGCCTCGTTTTAATATGGCCTCCAGTTTTTGTTTAAAAGGAACTTGTTCGTTGTTGGTTTGTGGTTCGCTCAATTCCACAAATATTCTAGGTTTAGACTGTTCATCCGCTTTTAACAATTTGTCTAAGCTGGGACGTTCTCTGGAACGACCTAGAGTGTTAATGGTTTTATACAGAACTGGATCAAACTTGGGAGGCTTGGGAATGGTTTGTGTATTTGTCGTATCCGATTTTGGGTCATTATCTATGTCGATGTCGCAGCCTTCTATGGCCTTTAAAACTAATTTTCTTACATCAGCTTCGCTTTTGGAATGCTTGAGTTTTGGTCGAACAGTTGTGTTGTCGTCGGGATTCGCGGCTTCTTTAAGGGGTTTCGTCGGTTCGGGTGGTTTCATGATCAATTGACTTAATTTATTGCGAAATTTCTCCGAATGTAAAGGATCTTCAACGGAGGCCAGTGACAGTAAGGACTCCATAGATTTGGTGCGTTGTTCAGGGGAAATAGAATTCTCTGCGTCGGGCGAAGCTACTGTATTATGTTGTTCAGCAGCCGCAGTGGCCAATTGCCTTTGTTTCTGTTCCTCTTGATGTTTCTCCAAGGCCGCCCACAACCGAGGACTGTTAAGAATTTCCTCTACCAATTCCATGGCAACCTTCTGTTTCTCCAGGTAATTTTCTTGTATTCCGGAATCTACACTGGGAGGTGTTTGGTTACCCTCTGTACCCTCTGCAATGTCAGAACTACCACTGCTGCTGCTGTGTACCGTAGCTACGGTGGTACTTCTTATGACACTGGGCACCATTTCGGAGTCCACACTAATTTTACGATCGTAGAAGGGAGTATCGTATAGACCATCCTCCTCCGTTTGTAGGACATCGTCCAGCATGGCTATAACTGAGTTCTCCTCTTCGGTTGTTGTGGTCGCCGATTCCAACTTAGGAACTGATATGGAATTTGTTGTTTCGGCTGGTTCTTTGCCCTGTTGACCCGAGCCGTGGGACTTGTCACTTTTTGTATCTTCTACATAATTTATTTGGCCGTTGGGCTGCTTGACAGCCATAAGGTCATCGCTGACCTCATTCATGTCCATGATTTCGTCTAAACTCTTGACGGAACGTTCGTTTTGCTGCATCACTACCGTGGTGGCGGTGGAGGCATTTGACACGGCCTTGAAATTGTCAGCTATGCCTGCACTGCCCCGACTGGATTTCAGCAGTTTCTCGAATTCTAAACGTTCGGGGTGCCTTTTGGCCGGATTTTTTATATCATACATGCACCAACATGCAATAAACATAGGAATACCTAGTGTGACAATAATGTTATCCAGATTAGTAGACTACGAGATACCAGAAAGAGAAAAAGCGAGCGTGCAATCAGGTGGGATTAGTTGGATGATGTGTGTGTCATGCCAATTCTAGCGAATGAATGAATGAAGTCATCTTCATTCGAATGGAATGAATTCCTTCGAATGTATACATCACTTACCAATGGCCATCCACACGCCAAATCGTATCCAGGTCATTACGTCCAGCTGTAACATTAAATAGATGTTGATGAAAATGCTTATGGCTGGCACCAAGGGCACAAGAGGTACTCTAAATACTCGGGCATAGGCCTCTCGAGGTTGTAGACATATCGCAATAAGCACCAGCACTGTCAGTATTACCAGAGCTATTAGCAGACCTAAAACCCAAAGCTGATTGTTGATCAAGGCATCATAGGCCTGCATAAAAATCAGACCAATGCCCATGGAGAGGACACCTAAAATTAAAGGTGGACCGACAATAGTTGAAAAGGGGTCTCCAATGCATTTGGTATTTTAAAATACTTACAAAATACGGTAATTAGGCTACCCACAATTCGGGTGGTAAGTGCATTAGGAACATCAACCCGGCGACAATTGAATATCTGCAATAATACTGTCTTGAAAGTGTTTCGTTCTCCTTTAGAGGTTAACAGCGAATGCTCGGAAACACTGTGGCCATTTCCATTGGCACTGCCGTTGGCATGACCATTTTCTGCGATTGTTTCATGATTGCCAAAGGTCTCAGAATTGTCCATGTAACGCAAAATTGTAATGGATATGGCCACCACACTGTAAGCCAATAGAGTACCAATAGATAGAAGATTTACCAATTGGGCCAAATCAAATAAGCCGGCAATCAAAGCTGTAATTTAGAAGAACGGTTAAAAAGGGAAACAACAAAGTCTCATAAATTTAACTCACCGGTTAATATTGCTGCAAAGATTGAGCCAATCACCGGCACTCTATAGCGGGGATGTATACGTCCCAAGAAACGAAACAGCAGACCATCCTGGGCCATGGAATACATTACGCGTGGCAGTGGAAACAGAGCTCCGAATAAACTGGCGAGTAGACCAACCAAACCACCGACCGATACAATCCACATGGCAAAATTCCAACCAACTTCTTTAAAGGCACTGGGCAGTGGAGCGTTGGCATCTTGTAGATAATAGGGCACCATGAGGGTTAGGACAGTCGAAACACCAAAATAGCAAAGGAATATCACCAGCAACGACAGCATTAGGGAACGTGGAATGTTTTTGCGAGGATTTCGGACTTCTTCACCGGTTGTGGCTATACAATCGAAACCGACAAAGCCAAAGAAGCAGGTTGCAGCTCCTTTTAGGGTGCCGGTAAATCCAAAGGGAAAGAAACCGCCCAGACCAAGATCGGTGCCTTCGGGTAAACTTGTGGTATTTACCGTGCTAGGATCGATAGTCCAGTTGGACCATGTTGCTATTAAAAAGCGAACTTGTTTTAGTATTTCAAATGAAATTTTATCTTGTACAAATACGCTGGTGGCAATGTCTTATATTTTTGGAGAGATTTTACACATATTGAGAAAAAATATGTTATACATAAATTGACTGCCCCAGGACTTCAAAGTCACAGTGTAGCCAAACATAGATAGCCTCTGCCGATAAAATCAGACATCTACTTAATTTGTCAGTATATCTTTCTATACTCACATTTGATGGCTCCAGCAACAATGACAAAAACCAAAATGAATAAATTGAGGCAAGTGCAAAAGTTGTTGGCAATTGCTGACGTCTCCACACCGAAAGCAAGGGCCACTGTAAAAAAAAGCAAAGGATTTAGACTAACTTTTTAAATAATTTTGATTTACGAGGCCTACCTCCAAACACCACCACCAAACCGAATGCAAAGAAATCAAAATAACTTGCCAGAAATGTGGCATTCATTGGTGATATTTCGGCGAAAGTGGTTTTCAAGGTGTCATTGATTAATGTGTCCAGATACAAGCTAATGCCGCGACACACTGCCGCTGTGCCGATCATGTATTCCAATATCAGATTCCAGCCAATGACAAAAGCAGCAAACTCCCCAATGCATACATAGCTGTAGACATACGCTGAGCCGGCTTTGGGTACACGGGCACCGAATTCAGCATAACAGACACCTGGTGGGGTAATGAGGTGGAAGAGAAAAGGGAACAATAACAGACAATGAAATTGTAATCCATATTAATGAGCGATAAAACCACATTGAAAGCTCCACAAATATGCAATTTATGAGCTCAACTGCTGAGGGTTGTATTTAATTACCGGCCAAGAGTGACGCCAGAGCGGCTATTGCAAATGAAAGTATTACTGAGGGTCCAGCTTGATCTTTGGCAATTTGTCCAGCTAGCACATAGACACCAGCGCCCAAAGTGGATCCCACACCCAAGGCAGTGAGGTCATATAGACCCAGGACACGATTAAGTTTTCCTTCGCCATCCCCACTTTCCTGGGACAAGGTTTTCCGACGTGTTAAAACTTTCCAATATGAAGGCTGTTGCACCATTTTGTTGTTGTGGTATCGACTTTAGTAATCCAACTGAAAGGAAAAAAATATAAAAATATATTAAAATGGATTTGTTTAAAACAAAGACTAAATGCATGTCATCAAATTTGTCATATCAATTTCAGTTCGAATTTATTTTCAAAATTTATACTATGTATGGGGTTGCCCACAGATAAACTCTGAGAATGAAATTATGACACTTCTCCATACATTGTTAAAGTTAAAATTTTAATAAAAAATTGGGGGATGGGCGGGAATTTTAAAATATGTGATTGCGAAGGAAGTTTCTTTAGTTTTCAGAATAATTATTTGGATAAGTCATTAGAGTTTAATTGTAAGCCAGAAAGGGAATGGGTGTGGCTTTTCCCTCAATTCTAGTTTATTCTAGTCACACTAAAGTCTTGATGTTTTAACTCCGTCCATGGCCACAAGACAAAACGTCTTATCTTAGAAAAAATCCTTCGTAAACTAACTGAAACTGGTTTATGGACCAAGAACGCTGCTGCTGCGATTGCAATGCAAAGCAAAGCATTGCTCAATGCCGCCTACAATCAGCAGTTTCGATCGGTCACAAATGCTCATAAAAAATCTACGTCGTTTTATAAAAATCATTTTTGAATCTAAGCCATTTTCAGACATTGTGTTCCACTTTCAGTATAGAATTAGACGCTGCCGATTGATTCATTGTGGGGGCCATATAATCACAAAGCCACCGAAACATGTCAGAAGTTGACGCCGTCGATTTGCATCTGAAGTGGTGCATATGTTGATGCTGCAGCGTTTTGCTCGTAAATGAACATTGAACCTTTAAAGTATGTACAGCGGATTATCTCTCAAAAGGAATAAAATATTCTATTTAAAGATTGGTTTTCTTTTTCAGGCGTGAATTTGGAGCATAGCCTCACAATAATAAAAAACTCCTACTTTTAATATCAGTTATGTTGGGTTGCTATGACCACGGATGTGCATTTCATTTGCAGAGAATAAGTTCAATGACCAACCTGTTTGGCTTTTAGCGAATCGAATAATAACTGAACAGTCTAAGATAAAACACAAACTGGCAAAATTGTGGTATATATCGAACGCCTTTTTTATTTTTTTATATTAATCATGGGATATAAGTTCACAAAAAAATTCATGTACAACTACAGGGTTAAGAATTTCTTTTTAATGATAAGAAATGTATGTCTAGGTAATGTTTACTACCCACAAAAAATTTAAGAAAAATAAACAACTTATTTTGTTGAAGTAAACAACAACAAATTGTGATAAATAATTTAATATCCAACCAATAAAGCATGTTCTTCTCCTTTAATATTTCGAATATTTGGAAGGTTTGTCCTACATTTGGATTATATTGAACCTACAGAAATATAGTCAAATTTATATTTTTCAAAGAAAATAGTGTAATAACCCAAAATTTATATAATTATGTAAAAATGTGTGTTCCATATAGATTCTTAGATTTTTTAACTACAATAACAATTTTTGCTTTATAATAAAAATAGTATTTAATTGCAGTTCGAGAAAAGGAATTGTAATATTTGGGGATATATAATCGAAATCGTTTATAACGACTTTGGTTTTAACGATACGTTATGTCTTATAGCGCCCCATTTCGCTTGAAAAATTGTTATTTAATATAATATATGCTGTTCTTTTGACTTTTCTTTTGACATGGGTGATGGAATATTAATTCCAAAACATCCAATGTGTAATGTGAAGAATAAGCTCACCCAAACTCCTTTACATTCCATATTGCTTGATAAATTTATTTTGGGTAAGATATCTTCATTTCAATTTATTTTGGATATGAAATCGAAGTACTCCATCTTTATATATTCTCAATGTTAACGATTTTGATCTATTCATGCTGGTTTTCAGTGTTTAAATACATTGCGTTGAACACACAAAAATAATATTTTGGAAAAAAGTTTTCACATTCACTGTCCGATATTTACACTACAAAGTAACTACTTTGTATACTAAAACTAGTAACAAAAGTCAACAAGAAGTCCAAGTAAAATATTACAATTACAATTAAATGATGCTGTAACAATTTTACGATAAGAATTGACCGTTATTTATATATGGGACATGCAATTCTAGAATTTTAATTTTCAATACAAATAACGTCCATTGCCACAGTTGAACTTGCATTGTGAATAGAAAGTGAAAAAGAAAACAATAAATCTTTAT
Organism: Musca vetustissima; assembly: GCF_032173495.1. Lineage (NCBI taxonomy): Eukaryota > Metazoa > Arthropoda > Insecta > Diptera > Muscidae > Musca > Musca vetustissima. The sequence goes on from NW_026880467.1 coordinate 124,712, forward strand.
AATGGAAAAGCGTGTGACAGTTGGTACCCACAAAACAACTCACCTAATTTTATATGCGAGTATATAAAAAACCATTAACTATTTTTAACAAATAAAGATAAGATTTTTTTTATTTATGGAGCAGCAATATAGAGGAAATTAAATAGCAAATGAAATGTAAACAAAATTCATATTTTCTGTTATTGTTTTCAGATTGACTCACCTTAATAATGGCAACGAATTTCTCACAACGATTATGCTAATGTTGTTTCAAACAATTTTTCTGATATTTTTTTGTAATAACAAAAAATATAAAATTTGTTCTTTTTCTTCAATTCCAAACTCTTGTATTTATAATTATTTTATTTTGTGTTTCATTTAAATTTTATTCACACGTTACACGGACAAATAGACGTTGTTGTTTTAAGCACCCCTTAACCGCTTAGCTCAACGTTCACAGAGCGTTTAAACTGATCGACATTCTACGGTTCATCATTTTCTTCTAAGTAGAAGCCATCAACGACATTCAGTGAAGTGCAGGCAAAAAAAAATAAAAAAATGAAAAAGAAAAATAAAAATATTTGCAAAAATGTCAAACAACACGGCAGACACACGCACACACATTCGCACACACACGTATTAAATAAATGTAAAAAGATATGACAACGAGAGGAACTCATCATTTGAAAGACAATAAATGTATCTCAATGATACTGATAAGAATATAACATCAACAACAACAAAAACAGCAGCAACACCAACAATATATAACTGAGACGTTATACTACTACAGAGATAAGAATATTAAAAAAAATCTACGGGTTTCTCTCTTTATATGGTTGTGGGAGACAGAGAATATTTAACTGTCGTATGACATTTTAGTCTGAGGAAATCAGTTTTCTTTCCGTAACACCGAAAACAAGTGAGGCTATCTCTTATTGGAAATATTCGTATTCGGCTGCTGTTTTAAACTTGTACGAAAATACGTAAATATGTAATTACACGGCTGGTAAATAAAATAAGTACTGCGTTAAAATTTTAGATTATTTCAAATAAAACCTTCATATATAATGAATATATTCAACTTTGTCTCTCTTGATCAAAATGTTTATATGACCCTGAAATTGTGGAACCTATTTTACGGTATTTAAAATTGTTAATACCATAAAAAAATACTTAAGTTTTAAACTTCCTTTCATAATTCTGTTCCTATTTGTTTATAAAATTATAAATTAAAAAAAAATTAAGTATTGACTTCTATCAAATGGCTTCTATAATTTCATATTATAGACATTTTAATCCGTGAATTTATGGTTCTGTAAATGTATGCTTCTCTCAATGAACCTCCATGGAATGTAACTTTCGATTTCGGTGATTTTAAATATTCGATACTGCATCTATAATTTTCTTGTATGCTAAATCTGGCAGCAATTACATTTTCTCAGTCATATTTTACTTTACATTTTATGTCATATTTTAATTCATAGTTTTTAAAAACTTGTACATATATTAATGCACCGCAGTATAAATGAATAATTTGTAAATTCCTTAGGGTTAATAACAACATATGTTTTTCTTTCGATGTAAATAATAAAAAACACAATTTGTCTGCTACATATTCCATTCGCGATATTACAAAATAAAATGCATTTTCAAATTTCATTAGCAGACCCCGGTTGCAGACACACATACAACACAATTTCTACAACGTCATTAATAAATATCTATAACTCGACCATAAGTTATTTATACGCCTGAATTATTGACGATCGGTCACTTTCAATTTCAAACATGCAACCAATAAAGTAAATTGATTATTGTTTTTCATTTGTCGTTTTTTTGTATTCTCTTTTAATTCAATTTGATTTTGTTGCATTTTTTTAAATTTCCATGTTATTGGCAAAAAACAATGGACTTAAACATCCAAATTTTAGATGAACATGATACTGCCGTTGTCACTGATAAGGATGCGGACAGGCTGTGTCATAATACTATTTATTTGTTGTTATTGCTGATGGTTTCTTCGTTGGGATCGTATCTACTAACACGGCTATGTAAACAAATCGTTACGAAGTACCTCTCACACACGCATCCACACGTTCTCTTTCACTGTCGCTCTCTCTATCGCGTATCTTTCTATTGCAAGTTCAGTTGATTGTTTTGCCTTGCTGTTATTATCGCACCGAGAGCAAAATAAAAGCCACACAGACAGATACGTTCGCGGTCTTATACTAGCGTTCTCATTCAACACTGTTCCAATTGTTTTCAATTCTGAAATAAGACTAATTTACTAATTGTTACTGCCGGCATCAAGTACCTGGCAAGATAGCCGCCAACGACTGCTCGCTTGCTGGCTGTGCTCTGGCCCGAGAAATGCCTAAATAAAAGTGGCAATGGCAACAACAACAACCGTCTACAAAAATAATAATAACAACGAAGTACAAAGAAAAACAAGTGTCAACAAACAAACGAACAGATAAACACACATACACACCGACCGATATTCATTCTAGTTAATACAAACCTACAAACGTAGTCGCATACCTGATCGGTTGATGATACTCCTCAAATAATTCGGGCAATTATTTTAAAATATTGTTATAGCGTTTTGTTGTTTGTGTTGTTGATGTATTTAATCGGGTAATCATCAACATGCACATACATACATACATCGCAAAGCAGAAATTACGTCCAACAAAAGTGGTGTGTGTAGAATTTTTAAAAATTTCGATAATGCAAAAAATGCGATTCAGACGTCACATGTTAAACGTTTTTTTTTTATTTTGAAAATATAGCAGATTTTATGATTAATGCCTGGTGTTGTTATACTGACGCATACATACATGTGTATGTATTTCTCGATTAATATCTAAGGAGGATATTATTTAAAAAGGAAGAAGCTTAACATAACAACAACTCCTGCATCCGGTTTTAATAAATTTCGATAGGAAACAAGTTGAGAATCCCTATTAAAAATTAATATCAATATTTTCTTGAGTTTTTCTGAATCAAAAATACATTTTTGTACAAAATCGATTGAAGAAAAATTCCACAATGAATGTTTCAATTTTATGAATGAAATATTTGAACGCTTAGAAAAAGATATATTTTTATTCGTATATTATTGTAATTAAATATACGTTTAAAATTCAATATTGCAAAAACTTCTATTCTATTAATTATACTCAAAAGGGTGATTTCTTACTTGGCTACAATATTATTTTCATTTTTTATTTTATAATTATGAAACGATATCTACCTTAGTTCTTATTTTGAAATCAGTTTTGGCATTCGACAGAGTTTATCTCGCAGTGATAGCAACAACAGTCAACAACGATTGGCCAAGATTAGATATCTTTGCTACATTACACTCTTATCACTTGAAACCTTATTGCCGAACAGCATTGTCTCTATTTTCTTAAATTTTGATTAAAAGTTCTAATCGCTAGTCATGTTGTTAACACAAATTAAAATACAATGGTAGCCTAATAAATTGTAAATATATTTTCAATACAGTAGAACTATTCGTTTAGGCCTATTGAACAAAGAGAAGACACTTATTGGAATTTTCATCTTAACAACAATGTATCTGATTTCACTCAATTTGTCTGTATTTTAAAAACAACGACTAAAAAACGGTTACACTCACTGTAAAAGATTGGAATTGATCGTAATTTTCGTAATCGTAATTTTGGAAGGGTATGTGTCTTAAATGGATTTTTTTCTGATAGGATTCAATGTATCTTCTAAATGTTTCTTTTCTGTCTGTTCGATGTCCACTGTTGATTACATCTTGCATCCTAAAACTATGCAATACAAGATTCATTTAAAACAGCCAAATTCACCACAAAATGAAAATAGATATACAACATTTCACTGTCTAAAAGTATGCTTTAGTAATCCAAAAAATATATATACTACAGCGGCACTGAAATACTTGAATACCACCAGGGAACTAATTCTCCCACAAAATGAAAATTGTATAGGGGAGACTGGGGCACCTTCGGCACTTTTTTTAGAGCTCTATATCTCAGTACTTATTCAACATATATAACAACTTTATGGCTGATTATTGTCCTCTGACACTTAATTATAAAAAACAGTACCAAAAATATATAAATAAATAGTATTAGTTAAAAAATTTTTTAAAGTCAAATTCGCCGAATGTGCCCCAACCCGGGGTAGCTTCGGCATTTGATGGGGCACATTCGGCACCATAGTCATAGCCGGGCAATTGTCATCGCTATGAGTCTGGTTGAAATTCTGATCCTCTAAAGGCTCTATTTGGTTTTAATACGCCACAAAATTTTTGAATTATAGGACTTTATTTTATAGCGGCGGACGTTTACATCTCAAGGTCGCACACACCATCAGAAATAGGGGTTTTCTTTCTACCGCATTTTCACGTTTTAATCTTATATATGCAATTTCGAACCATATTAAAGGATTAGTTTGCAAGACAAACTCAAAAACATTTTAAGGAAATAATATTGCACAATCTGTATATGGCCGAATGTGCCCCACTTTAAAATGCCGAATGTACCCCGAATGTATTTTTTTATAGTTTTTTTAATTTTTTTCGATCAGTTTTGTAAAAACATTATATTTTTAAATATTTCTATAATAATACACATCGTAGTTAACCACTTTTTAATAATATTGTCTTAAAAATTTAAAAAGTTTTATACACGAAATACTTACGAAAACGCGATTGCCGAAGGTGCCCCAGTCTCCCCTATATATACAGGAGCATGTATAGTTTTGATCGGGACTACCGAGTTGATTAGTTTTTATTAAAAAATCATCTTCTTGAGCATATTGTTCGGAAACAACTAAATGTACCGTTGCTACTCAAAGTCCCGTGTACAAACCAACCAAAGAAAACTAGGAAAACATTCATTCAAATATAAGAGAACTCACAATAGAATGTGTTTATCTCTTTAAACACCTTTTACCCAATAAAATAATAATCAGCAATGCTAACTGCTGATTGGCTGTTGTATTGGAATTATGCGCATATATTGCCTTAACACTTTTATACTTTACCTTATCTCTTATAAACAAACAAAACGTTAGACAGCTCGACATTTAATAATACAAATTGTATACTTTTTATTTTGCAACTTATTTTATATAATAATTATTATTAAATTAAAAACTAATTTCGTTTTGTCGAACAACAAAATTTAAAAATATTCAATTCCTTACATACGAATTAATATATATAGTGCTTTAAGAAAAATATTCAATTCCTTGCAGGTTAAGTACAATTTTGACATTTCTTAAAAGTCAAATGAGAGACGAATATGAGAAATTACAGGAATAGAAGGAATACCTCCCAGAATTCTCAAAATATCATTAATATGCTCATATTAACTTGCAGTATGCATAACCATTAGCGGCACCTGTGTGCTAAAACGTTCATCATGATGCAGCGATGATATTGAATCAACTTCACTTCTTTCCCTGGACTCTGAATCGGCCAAGCACTTCATTTCTCTGTGACGCATACGACTATTACGCACACTGTAGCCAAAGAATATCATCAGACCGATAGCAATCCAAATGCTAAAACGCACCCACGTCATTATGTCCAGCTTAATCATGAGATAGATGTTAATTAACAAGGAGAAACCAGGCACCCATGGTACAAAGGGGACTTTAAAGGCCAATGAAGAGGAGGATACAGGTTGGCGAGAAATGATGAATAATGTTACGAATAAGAAAGCAACACTCAGGCCGAGTTTGGTAGTATCAACGATTGTAATACTGGTGAAGTTTTCTTCGAATGGCAATAATACTTGCGTCAGTAAAACACACTGGAGAACTGCAAAGAAATATAGACAATTGATTTACCTTACTCGTCCATGACATTTTATTAATGGAGCACTTACCATATAAACAAATCATAACCGTAACGATGCGTGCTGTTTTCTTCGTGGGCACAATCGATTTAGAGCTGTTGAACAGTAATTTTAGGAATCCACAATCCGAATCGTTCTGATCCATTAAAGCTCGACCGTTGCTCATATGACGACTGTCACGTCTATCGTCGCATTCATAGCGCAAAATCAACACACAAGCCGCCACCATGGAGTAGGCCAAAAATGTACCAATTGACATCATATTCATTAATTGTTTCAAATTGAAGATGGCAGCAAAGGCACCGGTTAAGAATCCCGTCAGCAGAGTACTGTTCAGTGGAGTCTTGTGTTTGGAACTAATTTCAGCCATAAATTTGAATAACAAGCCGTCTGTGGCCATGGCGTATACAATACGTGGTAGCGGAAACATTGAACCCATTAAACTTGTGCACATGGCACATATGGCGCCCAACGACACCACATATTTTGCCACTGTCCAGCCGTAAATGCTGAAAACATGCACCAAGGGCGCACTTTCATCTTGTTCGTAGTACGGCAGCATCATTGTTAGGACGGTGGAAATGCCAAAGTAGGCCAAAAATACCATGGCCAAGGAAGTGATAACAGCAAAGGGTATGGATTTCTTTGGGTTCTTAGCTTCTTCACCGGCAGTGGCGATGCAATCGAAACCAATAAAGCCGTAAAAGCAAATGGCAGCTCCTCTTATTATACCAGCAAATCCATATGGGGCAAAGCCGCCTTCGCCATATCCAGCGGGAACTTCTTCCTTGGGTATAGCCCAATTTTTGGTGGAAACTGAAACAAAGATAAACATATGAGTGCATGTTTGCAATATCGAGGAGCTAATATCTTTACAAATGTATTACATATTACACCGAGTTTAGCTTCAGAGGTGATCATTACACGTAACTTACCTTTGAATAAACCGGCTACAATAACAAACAGTACCACACTGAGATTTAAAAGTGTGAAAGCAGTATTAAGCCTGGTCGACTCCTTGGCGCCAATCGCAATAGCCCAAGCGAATATGATGGTTACACCGAATGCAAATATATCCGGATAATGATTCAAACCCTCAACATTCATGGGCAAATGGGTGCCCAAGAAATTCTCCATGGCATGATCACATAAGTTATCCAAATATGAGCTTAAGCCCTTCACCACACTGGCCGAACCTAAAACGAAGCAATGGCATTGAATTCCACATGTTTAGGTATTTGAAAAATTCGTAAACTGTTTGGCATTTCTGCCGAACTTCGCGTTCTTTAATGATCAATTAGAACAGTGTATGTGTGTACATGCGGCCAAACGAATATAAATCAATCAACTCAATTAAATGCTGATCATTTGTAAAGGCACCAGTAATTTAATCTGAGCGTCTGTTGTTTGACCGTCGCTTCATTCCAGACCCTGTTCTTTTAGACATCAAAATGTTCAACACTACACCATTATGCTTCATATGTACATACCTATTGCATATTCCAATATCAAATTCCAGCCAATGATGAATGCAACGAACTCGCCAATTGTAACATAGCTGTAAACATAAGCCGATCCAGCTCTGGGTACACGTGCACCAAACTCGGCATAACACAGACCGGCAAATATGGACGCTATAGCAGCAATAAGAAAACTGAATATCACAGCAGGACCTGCATAAATCTTTGAGACCTGACCGGCCAATACATAGACACCGACACCCAATGTGGAACCAATGCCCAATGTTGTGAGATCGAAGGCCGACAAAACTTTGGCCAATTTTGATTCGGTCGAATCCTCAATGGGTTTCTTCCGAGTTAGCGTCTCGTATATGCTTTTGAAACCGGGAAATGGCATCCTAGAACAAAAATATGTAAGTAAATAAATAAATGAAACGTGTTATGATGAAATGGTATTGAGTGAAACCCCCATTACGACGATCAGAATAATCGTGTTTTGTTGCGGTTTCTCTAGGTGACCCAATGAAATCGCATATTAGCACGTAATTTATATCTTTCAGATAATTTTTATTAGTTAAAGAGTGAAACATTGCCGCTAAGTTAAAGTATATTAAGGCGCTGCTTGGTACGATCACAAGATGTATTTGTGGCTTAATTATGGCTTTACAGCTTCAAAAGAATCTTTAAACAGAACTGCAATTAATTGACACATTGTTGTTAATAGGCGAAATGAAAACACCAATAAAGAAGCAATCAAAAATAGACGCGGGGAAATACTCTTTTGATCTGACGCACAGAAATATAACCCACATTTCATTATTTTGATCCATTTGTAATGATCGAAATCGAGTCATGTTAAATAGAAATTGTCTGCTCAGCATTTTCAGTCATTAACGTAATGTAAAACATGCCGAAAACACTTTATTTGTACCTTTTTATATTTTTTTTATTTTTCTATTTCAGTTCACAATTTTATATTTATTTTATTTTTTGGCAAAACTTGATGGCCACGATGACCGCTCTAAGAAAGTACTGAATTGAAAAGTTGTGAAAATTTTACTTAAATACCAATTCAATCAAAAATCGTTAAAATTTCTGAACTCACCATGGCAAACTGAGAGGGAAACAATAAAGCTCAGCTCAGTTTTACACTGGTGAATATGATATTGATGTTTAGGGTTGTATGTCGAAAGCTTTCGTTGTCAGTGGTTAGTGTAAAATGTGGTTTTAAATAACCGATAACCACTGAATGTTTATGAAATATTTATTTACCGCTAATGTTTTGTGATTGTGTATCTTTAAAATTTTTAATTTCAAAATTTTGTGACGACATTTACATTAAAACTTTTTCCGGGTTAACCTACTCTATGAGTATCTATTTGGCATGTATACAATGGAATTGACATTGGAAACCCACTGGGATAACGAAATCCGGTACAATGTAAACGTACTATAAACACATGCCAATTTTTTCATAACAAAACTAGGGAAAGTGCAAATTAAAAAAAAAAAATAAATAAAAATAACGGACATCTTATAAAAATATCAAAACTAGATGGCAATTCTTTTAAACTCAATACAACAGCCAATCATAATTTGGCTTTTTTTTTTTGCTTATCTTTTTTTAATCTGTTTGGCCATTTTTTTCTTTTAATTATTAGTTTCAGTTATTTTTTTTTTAACTGCGTATCCTTATCCGATTTTGAATGGGGTTCTTTCCTACTGAAAACGAAAACAATTATAACCATTTTATACATTTAAGGAAATGTTTATTGCATTTTGAAACAGGTATCGGTGTATATGATACTGTTCACATTGACATTATTTTGACAGCATATTTCACAATTCAAAGGATATGACAATGTACACATTCTACTTAGATGTCATCACCTGTGTAATATCTATCGACGGGAAATGCATTTTGAAATTGTATGATTGCTTTAACGCCTAAATGAATACTGTTCCTGGTGTAAATTGTCAAATCGAATTATTGTCAAATGAGTTCTCTCATTACCCGATATGTGCGACAGACACACACAAACAAACACTTTTATTTAACCCTTTCAGATTCATTAATTGTAATTCATGTCAACTTTAAACATCATAGCCAACTGGGTCTTCCCAATTATTGCCCACAATCAATTAAATATTTCAATTATTTTAAATACAATTTCATAAAAAAGGGTGTTTTCAAAACAATTTCCATCAAAACATACAAACGCCAATTCGTGTATAGCCCATTATGGAAGAGTGTCAACTCTAGTGTGGCATATTTGCAACAACAACATTGCCGCCAATTACATTCCTCTTCTTCCCATCAACATCTGAGAATTTGCCTAACAAGAGTCATATTTCACACATGATTAATTCTCATTTGAGAGTAAGTCACATGTGAGCGGTGTAATGTCAGCGACAGAGGCGCCAACAATGCCTCAACGTAGTGTTTCATTCCACATGACGTAGAAAAGGCGTCGCGCAAATTACAACCGAAGCAAACAAAACAGAAAAAAAGAAAATAAAATCAATAAAAATAAATTGAAATGTGAACACGCAAACTAAAATTAAACAAATGCCGTATATAAGTATTGCTGCTTCTGCAGCTGATGTTGTTGCTGTTGTTGGTTGTGCTCTCTGTTACTATGAAAATAAATAGAAGAAAATATCTACGTATTGACTGGGTGGTGCGTTGTTGTTGTTGTTTGCTTGAATCGGTGAAAAGTGCTGCACGAGACAAACGCGGTGAGGTATTTTTAATTTTTCACATCAATCACTATTTTTTTGTCTATGATAACCAATTTTATAGGCCATAAGATAATGAAAATAGACAAAATGTATAGGTGGGGAATGTCATGCTAGTCATTTCCTCAGTGGAACTTACCCAATGTTTTCTAAGAACTCCTCCATGATTTAATTATGTAAATATCAGAATATATTTCAATTGGTTTAGTTTTTGCAAAGTAATTTAATAATTTGTTAATGAATTTTCCTTTAATGTTATTTGTTTTTCTTTTTAGGTAACACGCGGCATTCTTTGCCGGTAAATGCTTGTATTTGGTGGTCTTTACATTCGTTTGGTCGGTACAAAACTGCTGAGTGAATATTTAATATCTTGCAGATACACGTTGTGCCCTAAACAACTGACTGACTCAACAGCTGCCAACCCGCAACGGGAGATTTCAATGAAGAGAGCCAAAAACAAATGTGTACCATTCGGCTATATTTGATGGCAAAAAAGAGAAAGAATAGTGTTGCCGCGTTTTGTGTAGAATGAATGGAAAATGCCCACATTGTCGCAAAGATAGAGTGGCAGTGTTAAGGATTTCGAAAATTTAGGTGAGTTCTATTTTATTTTTTTTTTCAAATTTTCCGAGTTTTGGAAAAAATCGATCATATTTCTATTTCGATAAAAAAAAATCAGAGCATTATATTTACATTCATACATTGAAATAATATCTAGTATATGTAGGTATGACATAAAATTGTATTACTATGGAGTATTTTTTTCATATTTTTATTATAAGATTTGAAAACTTGGACCATCTTGTATTTTCTTCCCAACATTTCAATGTTTAAAATTGCACGTTGGCAATCCTTAAATCTCTCATTTAAAGGGGGTTGTTTGAATTTCAGCTCTTGTTTCTTTTCCGAAGAAAACGAAACACACACGCACACACCCAGAGGCATACACTCGCCTTGACATTCGTTTCTCTCAACTGATGATGTTTGTACTTTTTTTATTGCATCAGACTTAAGACGCTGACAGCCAAAGTCGGCAAATACCTGTATTCTTGGGAACTAGAACGGTAGCATGGTGGTGGTGGTTGAGAAATTACTAAAAACGGAAACACAATACAATGTTGCCAGATTAATTTAATTGTGTAGACGACAGTTGGGAGGGAAATTATCTCCACTATACATTTTTATCGCATGCTATACATATGTATGTATGAATATTGTTTTGGGTTGATATTTCAATTTCCATTTTCAATTCTATTAACTTCAAATGAACACATACGCTTATGTATAAACAAATATACAAACATTTAATTGATTTATCTGTTTCATCAGTAATAACATTATAATTTTTATATTGTCGACCAAGTTAGTATATTTCCATGTGGGTGTGTGTGTGAGTGTGAATGTTTTATTTTATATTTGCCCATGGATGCCACGATGTGTGGCGCTGTTGTTGTTATTATTGTTTATTGCTATGCCATGTTAATCAATTACCATTTTGTAAATCAGAACAGTATTGAAATTTATGTACTGATGTGGATTGTTAAATTCAATTTACTTTTGTGCATTTGTAATTGTTTTCATATTGCCATTGAAGTCAATAGATTTAATTCAATTAAATGGCAAAATATTACACAGGCAAATGCATGAAATTGCTAAAAAACACAGCCTGAAAGTTGTTGAACATGCAGTGCAGTCTGAACATATATGTAGGTAGGCCAGGACATCAGCGAATGCTGTGCATTTTAATTTAAGGGATATTTCAGATGATACTAACGAATGTAAATGTATTTGTGAAGAATTTAAAATCTCGTATTCAAGGGAAATATAGATGAGTATTATTTTTTTTTTGTACAGCACATTACAATTAATGTAAAAACCTAACACTTCTCGATTTATAACTCGTTGTCCTTCAACAATCTACACCTTACCGTCATTGTAATATTGCATTCAATATTCCCTATTGAGAACGTTGTAGCTACCAATGGCCAATGAATTATTTACCGTCTGTTGCAAATAAAATACCAAACAATATGATGCTCGCTTTTAGGCGCTTTCAAATCAAAAATGCCATTCGCACAACAAACGAACAAACGAACACACGCACACAAACACTCACACGAATCATAGGAATATATTCGGACGCTATATCGTCATCGCGAGAATAACGCTAGTTTCGAAACACAACGACAACAAGGCGCACCCCTCTGTGTTTTGCGGTTACACAGTCCGGTGATGGTGTTGGTATTGGTGGTTTGTCGGCTTGGTTTGGTCGACATGTTTGTCTTGTTGTTTTCGAGTATCATTTATTTTCTAGTTTATTTAGAATTTTATTTGGAAACCACAGAATGTTTTATTTGTGTTGTTGTTATTGTTGCCGTTGTTAAGGAGCTCTGTTGCTTTTAGAATAGAGATGTCAATGAGGGTGATGCGAATGCGATTAAATTCCAAATTTGAAAACTGTAATCGATAAGGACATAACGAAATTCGGAGGAGCCTGACAGGTTGTATTTTATGCATAATTTTATCATATTCATAATTTCACCCATTTATGTCAAACTTTAAACACTTCGTCTAGACTTAATTCGATCGCATCTATCATATATTCGGCAGAAGAACAAACCCAATTAAAATTTGTGAAAATCTGCTCAGATTTATATATGTTGCTTTCAAAAGTGTAACCAGCATCTATGAAATATAGACTACCTTTCGAATTTATTTCAGATTCTTCAAAAATATAACTGGATTAGCATCTCTAATTGTTTTACAAAAATCTTTTTTTTTTTATTTCTCTAGTTCCCAACACTTGTCCACAATTTTGAACGTTCGTGTGTGCAGAATCAAGCTGCTGGTGCATTGTATGTTTAAATTTCTATATGTGTCTAAAAATGAATATAGGAATTGTACGCCTGTATGTGCCATACATACAAACACACACTAATGCAGCTATGTGCGAAACATATTTCTCCCATAGATTTACAGATATAGAATCTAGTTTTTGACCAAAACCAAAACAAAATATGGTCTATATATATGCAACAATTCGAGTTATTGTTGTTGGATTTCAGAAGACTTTTTTTGTGTTTTTGTTGTAGTTGTTGTCGTTTGGTGGTGGTGATGGTGGCGGCGGAGGCGTTGCTGGAACGTAGCTTAAGCGTAATAAATATTTTGTTAACCATAATTCAAATACATCCAAATGTTTGCACATTTGTGTGGTTGTGTGTGAGTGTGTATGTGAACACTTTGTTTATTTTTTATTAACAAAAATTCAACAAGATCTAAATTTAATCTGTAACAAATTGTGTGCTTTTAGTTATTTTATGGGCTTTTTCAATTTGCGACCAAAGGATAAACGACCGTTCCTTGTCCTCGGCTCGGGTTGAGGCAATGTTTCAAATTCTTGTTCATCCAGCTGTTCGACTTCTGGAGAGCCATTGACCATGTTCGACTCAATTTCAGTGTTAGAGTCCTCCTTGGGTGGGCCATAGGTATCTTGTGGCTGTTGTGGTGGTCCATAGACATCTTGTGGCTGTTGTGGAGGTCCATAGACATCTTGTGGCTGTTGTGGTGGCAAATAGGTGGAGGGCACGAATGTCTCTTGCTCGGTAGTTACATTAACTTCGACAATGGGAAGTACAGTTGTTGTTGTTTCATCTTCTAAATTAACATGGGTGGTTGTTTCAATTTCAGTGGGTAGCTCAAAGGGTATATCCGGTTTGAAACCGGCAGCTGGATAGGGTGCCTTTTCCAATCTCAACAGCTTCCTATTGTTTGTCCTACTAGATGATTTCCTTAGATTTAAAGCCTCTGCGGAAAGTACTATGGCAATTGCCATTAAAATTCTCAGACAATTATTGGACACCACCATGGCTTTTGTTAAGTCTTTGCTCTGTAACAACTTATTTGGTAATAATGACTTCATTAAAACCAGAAGCTTCTTTTATATAAATATAATATTTTCGATTTTTGGTATAGGCCTTTAATTATGAATCAATAAACGATTCTATTTTTAATTCAGATTTTAAGTCCAAATGACTTTGACTATAATTTTGAAAATCACACACAAATATTCTTGGCTGTTTTTTGTCGTTAATAACCCACCCCCACCCACAATGACAATTTGTCATCGAGCTGCACATATTAATGATGTCGAGTCGCCCCGTTCAAAATATGAATTCGAACGTGCCTAAGTGTTTATGAATGAGTCTGGAAGACTAACATGGCCTTTAATACGTTAAGTGCCTTCTATTTCATAGAATAGAAAACAAAAAATACCCGACCGAGTATCCATCATATTCCATGTCCATCTATGATTGCCATTATTTTTGTCCAATCAATAGAATATTTGTTTTTTATCGGACAATATTTGGCGGACAGACACGGTTTATAATTGACACTTTTTGATAGCTCTACGACTGGATCGTTTTGTTATTATTCTTTATTCTTAATGCTGTTAATTGTTGTTATTTCAATGTTAGCGATAAAACAAACATTAAATTTCCACATCAGACTGTCATATTAATAGGATCGTGTTTTGAATTATTGACAATCTGCTCAAGGATTGGATTCTATAGTGATGAAACGAAAGGAATTAATGCTATGGGAGAACTTCTTTCTTCTCTGGAAGTGAAGATGGTTTGTTGTTGTGATTAAGGCCATGAAGTTATAGAAATTAAAATTCCATTCCCAAAATAAAATATAAAAATACTCTATAAATAATATTTGAAATAAAAATTGCAATTGCATACATTTGCAGAATATTAAGTTCATGTTTCAAATAGCCATTAACAATGCAATAAAAATGGTTTTAATGTTGTTTACGTTTGTTTTGTTTATTTTTGTTTAAAGTGCAACTTCGTAGATGTTTGATACCCTACTCCAGTATTTGAAATATTTCCAAACCATATTCTTCTCATTTAAATATTTTCCATTTTAAAACAGAGATTGTTTCTGTAAAATTCCAGGCGAATGGATTTGAGTGATTCACTCGTTTTGGAAAAATGTATATATTGTATGGGTCCTGGTAGTATGACCTACAGGTGGACCTGCAATATTTTGTTCTGGATCCGGCCATGGACCATAGTTCTTGGTAATGATAATTTAATGTCTAAAGGGTCATGTGGACTTGTTCTGAAGTCGAACTATAGGTTGCAATTATTGTTAAAACTTCGTGTCAATATTCAGCGAGATTCTCAAGAAATTGTCAGATGTAACCGAATAGTTAACGTTCATATTAAGGTTTAAGCGGAACGACCATCCATTTATGGTTTTTAGTGGATTGTTTTAAACTTAAAATATGGATTCTGTAAAATCGCCCGAAAGATCTAAAAGATGTGCAGAGATTAACTGTTTTGAGATGTATGAATATATATTTTTCCCCTAGCAGGCCGATTGAAGCGTCGATTAACTCTTTTGTTGGTCCTCCTGATGTTATAAGAACGAAAAAGCCACATGTTGCCAGGTATTTGAAATGCGGTTATTTTTACATGCCTGACTGGGGATATTTTAGTCTTGTTTCATTTGTGGGCTTCCATTGTTTTGGATCCCCTTAGGTTTCCACGGAATAATTATAAATTCTGACATCCTGTATCAGATTTTTCGCTGAGACCTTTTTTGTTCAACATAGACTCAAATTATGTGTAATTATGTCCAATATTTATTTCTAATTATAATAATTTACATCGAAACAATTCCATGTCGCAATTTTGAAAGATGGTAAATATCTTATATGTTGTATATAAATTCAATAAAACTCTGCCTGTTTCTTCCTCTTAGTTTGCTTCAATTTGAACTAAAATTTTCCTGCGAAATTTGTTATGACGTCCTAACTTGACTACGAAACAATGGTATTCTGATCAGAAGCTAAAATTGTATCTATTTTTTTGTAGCAGTTCGCTCTAGAAAGCAAAAACAAAACAATTTTTTTATTTTGAAATTTATATTCAGACGAGGTTTATTTTTATTTGTTTTTTTTTTTTGGTTTATTATTTAATTATACGACTAAAAAAACTTTAACAAAACAAAATACACACACACACACTCTCATTAACAAAACTCAACAGAGATGAATTTTAACTAAATTACTGCATAATCTGTAGTATTTGGAATAAGCAAACTCAAATGGGCATGTGTGCGTAGGGGACACACATACACACACCCAAGTGATTTTGGTTCTACAATTTCATTACGGTAAACCTGAAGTTTACAACACTTTTCCTTTAATGCAAAGTGTAAACGAGAACCGGTTCAGAATGGATAATTTCTACAATGCTGGCACGGGGAGCAGCGGGCAATTTACGTGCACGCAACTTAGCTGGACGGGAACGGCTGCGCACCAATTTTTGTCTGGGCTGGATAATGTTTTGCGAGACCAATTCGGAATCGGCAGCAGGTTGGACTTCCTCGGCAGCAGGCTCTTCGATGGCAGGTTGACCTTCTGTGGTGGCAGTTTCTGGTGGGCCATAGGTTTGATCGGGTTCAGTGATGGCTGGTTCCGAAGCTTCTGGTGGGCCATAAGTCTCATCGGGAGTGGCTACAATTTCTTCTTCGGTTTCTGGTGGGCCATAAGTTTGATCGGGTTCAGTAATGGCTGGCTGATCGGCTTCTGGTGGGCCATATGTTTCATCGGGAGTTGGTTCTGGTGGGCCGTAAGTTTCATCGGGAACTACTTCGGGTGGACCATAGGTGGGGTCGGGTTGAGCGAAGGGCTGTTCAGTTTCGGTGGGCAGTTCAAAGGGAATTTCAGGGGTAACGCCTGCTGGTGGGTAGGGTGCAGGCGAAGGAGCCACTTCTTGGCGTGCTGATTTTCGCACTGTTTTTTGTGCCCTCAAAGCTCCCAAACGTTTTGCTTGTCTGAAGTGAGTCGGCTCAGCTGCTACCAAAGCCAACGAAACACCGATAATTGCGATAATTGTAAAGAACTTGGCCATCTTTGTTATGTTTTTTTGCTCCTGGGCTGTTGATGTGGCTGCTACTGCTGTGTTGTGTTCTTGATTGTTGTAAGTGGAGATATGATGTTGAGTTGGTGGTAGGCCATGGTTTTTATAGTTCCACCGAATGATTACTTTGACATTAGGCTAGTCTATGTTAGTACCGCAAGCATTTTTGCCGGCATTTGCCAATGTCAAATGAATTTTGGTTACACTGACACTGCATGCCGTATGACAAGCGAAGCCAAGTCAAGCCAACCCATACCCTATTTGGATGCCACTTAAAATGAGCAGAAATTATTATTATTGTTGTGTTCACCTTTGAATTGTATTTCTGATGGGCTTTACGTGACCATACGTTTTGGTGTTGGAAGCAAGCAGCTTAATCACCCACCACCACAAACACTACCAGCGACACCACCGATTTACAATCGGCCATAACTGCCATTATCAAGGGCTGCTTGGTGTGCCGGCTTTTCGATTACTATGACTGGCAATGATGGAAGGAATTATAGTCAGCTCCAATAATTCCAGAACATTCCAGTGATCTACTAACCCACAGATATGAATTGAACTGTGCGCCCAAGCAGTGGTCCTCAGCCCTGAACTTGCCCAGTAATTTTATCCGATTTGTTTATCTATTTAATGCGATTTATTTTTGGCCCGTTTTCAAGTTCATGTTCGTGGCGCTTACTTTGCTTGTCGCTTAGCTTTGTTGGACACCCCAGCGCTGGGGGTAATAAACGTCATTTCCACCTGCTTCTGCGTACTATTGACAGTAGCTGGCTACTTGGTATTCATACGGCGCAGACATTGAAACCAAAGTGTCGCACTACATAATTTAATAGCATAATTAATTTTCAGAGCATTATGAACGAATGTTCGATGATCGCCAATAACTATTCTCATATGAAACAGAACAAAACGAAACGAGTTGCGCCGAAAAAATATACTTCCCCAAATCAATAACGCATGAATTTCCAATTGGCTAGAACCACGCATCGGCCCGTATAAAAGTGTCGGACATCGGTTGAGTTGACATCATTGTACGATTGGAAGCAACTTAAGAAGTTACTACTGAACTCTACAAACCCAACGAAATGGCAAACTTGTTGAAAATCTCCCTCCTCGTCTTGGCTTTGGCCATTGTGGCCTGCAGTGCTGAGGCACCCAAGTCGAAATTGAGTCAGGTAAGAAGATTACAACAGCAAAAGCAGAAACAACCCTTGCGCTTGGCACCAAGACGTAAATTCGCCCGCCAAGAAGAACCTGTCACTCCTTACCCCACTGCTGAGGAATTGAAACCGGAAGTAGCTTTCGAAGAGGGCCACCAGCCCGATGAAGTTTACGGTCCCCCCGATGAGGTATATGGCCCACCAGAAGCCGATGTATCCTCACCCGATGTGTTGCCCTCTGAAGACGCGCCCATTGAGTTCGCTCCCAATCCCGATGCCGAAGAATTCCAACCATCCGAACTCGAAGCTGAACGCCTCACCAGCCGCAAGAAGTCCAACAAGAAGATTGCCCCCTCTCGTTTGACCCAAAAGAAGAAGAAGTCCCAGAAATCTCAACGTTTGGTTGCCGCTGCCCCAGCTCCAGTAGTTGCTGCTGCTGCCGCTCCCGCTGTTCCCGTATCTGCTGTACCTTTTGCTGCTGCCTTCCCCGCCTCCGCTCAACAGTACTTTGTTGTTAACCAGCCCTTCGGCTATTCGGCTCAATATCAAATTTGGTAAATAACCAACCCATCGTCCCGCAGTACCCTCGGGACACCGATTAGTAGAATTTGTTAAGTTTGTCCATAATGTTGTAGTTTTTGTAATTGTAGTTAATGTGGAATAACCATTCCCTGTCCTGACTATGTGTGCGAATGTAAAGTAAAGTAGAGCGAAAGATGGAAATAGAAAACTTGTTAATAAATCTTTAGAGAAAACGAATTAAATACGAATTGCTTGTTTGTATGTGTGTCTGTGTGTGTTTGGCCATTTATATTTATTACACCATCAGTAGCATCATCGTCATCATAGCCATCATCAGCAGCAGCATTCATCCATCCAACCATTCGTCGACCGAGCCACCACAGTTGGCGAAAAACTATTATTAAGAGGGCACCAATTGTTGCCGCATCTGAGTCACAGAGACAGTCATTCGATTTGTCTGTCTTTGTGGCATTTCTTCTATTCATGGTTCATAGCTATGGCAACAATCTTTGAAAGCGAGCTACTGCTAGGTGTTATCCTGCATTTTATAACCGTTGCCTTTCTCCGTTTGGTCTTTACCTCGCTGCAAGTTTAATATCAAGAATTTATTTGTTTCTACTGCCACACCAACCGTCACATTCCCTGGTAGGAGTGAGTGGTTGCTTGATTGAAAGCGATGAGTTCTACTGGCTGGCTGGTTGGATGGATGAAAGGCTGAGCCAGCCATAGATAGGTGGCCTGTATCCAGGTAGCACACAACCAGCTGCCTTTCCCGGCCTTCTGGTGCCCAGTTCAAATTCATGTGAAACATCAGCATTTACGAGAATTTGGTTTTTATTGCCAACGTCCAATGACAATAATCACTTGGCCAGATTAATGTTGTTTTTCTGTGCAAGGAATATGACGGCATTGAATTACCATAGATAGCATCCAGTGAGGTGAGGTGTTAGTCGTGGATGGTCGTAGTGTCGGACTACGATCGTTTTATGTAATTGCTTGAAAACAATGGAAAACATTTTTCAGTGGAAAATATTTAAAACTGCAGTTTTAGTTGTTTGAAAGTTGACTGGACAAATGGTAGGTCGGTTTCTGGTTGAAAAATCGATTATAAGGGACTCTGTTATGAAGATAATCGATTTAAAAATAGTTTTCAGAGGAGCTTTAGCTGTGGAATTATTCGATTAATTTATTCACTCCAGATTTTATAATTTTAGTTTTTGTTCTTCATAATCATTTATTTCTACGGCATTGCGGATTAGTGTGTTTATTAGGTGTACTCAAATCGTGTTTCTAAATAAAATATTTTTTAAGGTTTGAAAATTATCCTTATTATTTTACAAAAATATATATGAAGTTTACTTTTATTTCAATAACTTCTCCTATACTCAGATATACTCCTATATTCAGATAATTTCACTCGTGTCCTTTGGGTGGAACAGCTAAACCCACAACATTTCCGCCAACAATCCTTTAATATTTGCCCATTCGGGATAGAACTAATGAAGCTTTACGAAACACTTCCGACCACATATCTTTTGGTTGGTAACATCCGTTGCTGATTCCAATACGATTATCCAGGGAAATTGCAACGCCACGGCCAACAACATGTCTGCTCATGGATGGTTTGTCTGTCCAATATTTATTCACTTATTTGTCTTCACGTCTGCTGTGACTTGGCATTCCAGGGTGGCATGAAGTTGGGTGCTTATGTTGATGCTATTTTGTGACCGTCTGACTGATTGCCTCTTCATACATAGGTACTTGTCACCTGCTTGGTTTGCTTTCGAGACTTAGATGTGTCGTTTTTTTTTGTTCCTGGTTGCTTGTAGTTTCCCCAAGCATGGCGAAGACGGTGATGCTGACGACAGCGATGAGGTAGATAACCGTTAAATGTAATGCCAACTGTAAAAACTGGAGTCAGATTCATTGCCACACAAAAGTAGTTGTTCGTTCATCCCCGCTTCTTACTGTTTCCTTGTTTTATTTTTATACAGTCATATACATACGTATTTTAAGAAGTTTTTACGTAATCCATCTCAGGGATGATGGCATTGCAACTTCTTGAATCATTTGTCGTGAGTGTTTATTCTACTTTTGTGCCGATTTACATGGAATTTCAAGAGGCAACCAAAACCCGTCATCTGAACTTTGCCCATCTCAGTGTTGTGGCAATTATTGTTGACAATTGTGGTTATGCATCCGGACGTTCGTGTGAGTAATGTTGAAGCAGTGGAAACGTAGAAGAGTGGAAAATTTTTTCGTGTTGTTGTTGTTGCAATGTAGCGTATCACAATTGCTAACAGATTTACGACATTTCGTAGAACATTTTAATGTAAAAAATCATAAATGAATTATTTTTTTAAATACAATTATTAATAAACTGTGGGATGACATTGAAGCATATTCTAAGAATCAAGTGCAAAAAGAATGGGATTTCCCACAATTCTAAATGATAAATGAGGATGATCTGATTTTTTTTACTATGGAATATTTTCTGTCTTATTAAAACTCTGAACATCATTTCACTGATTAAAACGATTGGTATTACCGAATTATTTCCATACACATTAAGGTTATCTATTAAATTTTTTTCTTGGTTATTGCTGGGATTTTTTCATTAAAAATTACTCTGTCGGGAATTTCTAGGTTGTTTCTTAAAGAGTTGTTTCAATATGTGATGGTCCCACTTATATACATTTTTATAAAAAAAAAAACATATTCATGCAACTATATTAAATCGGAATCAAATGTTGTTATTTCGTCCGAAGTAGAACTTCACATCTCCTGGAACCGAAATATAATCGTATATCATTATTTACAGAATATCCCCAGGGATGTTAAATGATATTAGGGGCAAAAACTCTTTTTTATGAACTTCAGATAATGACAAAAGAACCTCAAATTTTTACAGTAGACCACTTCCTTACTGTACTCATTTCCTCCGCATTGGATGTTTGAGATTAAGTGATCATTATTGCAGGATAGTGAATAAATTTGCCTTGTCATTCTGCATGCATCAATATATCAAATCAAGTGTTTATTCATTTAAATTAAATGACATACATATTTACTTTATATAAATTATATAACCACCTAAATTCCCCAAGAACAGGTTTCAGTTTCATTGTGTATTACATTGCGAATAATGCGTCACATGGGTATTACATACGCACACACTCACTCATATTTAAATATACACAATTGAAGATATTTTTGAGACAAATAATAATAATCTGTAAACAATAAATTTAAAATAAAATAGCTTGCATGTGGACTGTCAAACCGTATTTATAGACGACAAACATATACTCTGTTGTTTTTGTTATTGTTATTTTTATTGTTGGTCCATGTCCAGAGATAACACGATTATATTCGGGAGAATAGACCCCTGGTTAATCTCAGTATAATGATATGTGTTGCTGAATTTCTGAATCTTAATGTTTTTGTTTTACTGTACTACCCCTCCCTCATTGGAAGGTGATTTTTGTTTTTAAATAAAATGTTTCCATTTGTCTCTTTTTGAAATAAATATAATTTTTATTGTTGGTGTATATTTTGTGGTTTACACAAAATGTAAAAAAATAAATGCCTATACTAAGTGCTTAATGTTTAAAATAATTTCATTTGTAAAATGACTAAATATGTATAAAATAAAATACTAAAGCTATTTGTTGGAAATCAACCGAAAAATGATCCCCTTGCCGATATGGAGCCTGCAACATTTGCCGCCGTGCCATTGCGTTGGGCTTCAATGGCCTGATAGTTGACAAACCAGAATGGCTGTTGATCTGGTGGTAGCTTACTCAGTTTGTCGATTAACGCCAGATCGCCATGGGCATCCAAGGGACGTACTGGCCTTGATGTAGTGGTTGAGGCACCAGGTGATATGACGGCATTTGAACCAGCATCACCAAAACGATCAGCAAAGTTAACTCCACTGGCATTGGTGTTGGGAACAGATGACGGTACATTAGCTGGCGATGGCAATGGTATATATGGTGTTATGGGCGTAACGACATGGCCCACTGGAGGTCTCTGTGGCTGGCCATAGGGTATGATATTGCTAATGGGCTCTGCTGAATCACCAAAGCGATTGGAAACTTCGGGAGTTGACGAAATCGAATTTGTGTTGTATTTATCCTTTTGATTGAGGCCATTTGGTGGACGGCTACCGGCAAAGGGGGGTCTCTGGGCCAGGGTCATTTGCATTGCAAGTACACCTATTGCCACTGTTAAAACAAATCTGTCATTAATTGCCATCATGTGTTGACTCGTGTGTTGATTGCTTCTATTACACAAATGTTTTCTGTTTATTTTTTGCTGCTGTTGCTGTTTTCTTGTTTGGCAAAATACAAACAAACTCGTTTTGTTTTAGCAAATTTGAATTGACGCGCTTAAATTTTATGTGTGTACTTTGATGTCACTTTCACGTATGGAACTACGATGAGCTTTACTAAACTGATGCTTATAAATACGAATATTGCCTCGATTGCCTTTGATCTCGCATCAAAGACTCTCTTTCTTTCTGTATCTCGCTCACTCTCTTCAGGTGCAGGTCTTTACTCAATGACAGTGATACGCTTGGATTACATGCCAGCATTATGGCCAGACGGGAGATCATGGACTTATGAGTAAGTAGCATGTATGACCCTTGTTTGGCATTGTTTGTACTCTCTTAGATGGTTTATTTTTATTTGTTTGATAAAACAACCAAAAATTATCAACAAAAGCATGTCTTTGGTGTATACGAACTTACTCATTCATATGTGGCCTTTCACAAAGACAAATCGACATTATTATGGAATCGAGACAAAAACCAACTAACTTTTGTTTATATAGCAGATTATTCAATGACGTATTTTTTGTTTTGTTCTAGATCGGAACAATACATTAATAGATATGGTCCACATTTAACAACAATCATTCAAAATCTCAATTTCTAATAACTTTTTTTAAATCCATTGTTTCTGGTTTCAGTCCTCAATTTGATCTTAAAATTTATTCATAGCTCTCTTGGAATATTGTCAAAACCTTTTTAGAATCTAACAGTGGGTTACATGATAAGTTTGTACAATTTTGAGTCCCTCGTATAATCTCTTGAATAAATAATAATAATAGTTTGAACGTTACTCTAATTTATTCCCGCTGTTATAATTAATTACATATATAATTAAATTAAGAATTTGCATTAATTAAGAATTTGCCTATGAAAATATTATACCACAAGTATGAACTTGTTTCTATTTATTGAACCCCTATAAATTCTGTTGAAATTCAGCGGGTAGACAGACAACCTACGTCATATATATTGGGCCTCTCACAATGGTCATAACGAGTAAATTTCTTTCAATGATGCTGCCACTAATGTCCATCAAACCAATTGACTCTACTCACCGTTAACATGGATTCTCCTTTGTTTTGGTGTGTTTTTGTTGTAGTTGTTATTCAAGTAGACACATTTGTATCTCATTCATATGTCTTGACAAAAGCCGGTGACTTGTTTGGGTTTTCTTTTTTGTGGTTTGGGTTATTCCCAGACGAAACAAAAACCACAATACCAACAACACCAAAAACATTCACGAGAGTTTTGTGATACGAAAACAAACTAAACGTCTTTGTAAAGGCCACGAATTGACAAAATCACGAGAAACGTCTGGCGCAACGGAGCGAGGTTCGGCGGCTATCTATATTTGCAATATTATTGAAACGCGTGCTTCATGAGAATTCTGAAAATCACCTCCCCTACATTTTAGGCAAATATGATAATGATGACGCTAATAATGAGCACGACGATGACAATGAAGACGACAACTTCGCCATTGATTAAGCGACGGGTGATTAATAATTTCTTGATATTCCCAAGATGACGTAGTAAACCTCAATTATATTTTAAATAATTTCAATACTAAAATTTTAAGAGATGATTAACGTTTCTCTTAGGCTATTATTTTTTTAAAGCTGCTCTTTTGATTTCTCATAAATATAAGAAAACTTTCTCTCTGTGAATTATATGTTTATGTTTTTGAATGTATGCCAAAATTGGGTGAAAGTAAGCTACGGCTATGCGATCGAGAAATACTATACTCAGATAACACCAGGTATCTAGATGTAGTCCTAGATCCAAAGCTTCAGCGGAAGCATAACGAAATCACCTAAACCAAAGGGTGTTATATCAGTATTAAACGCACTTATTATTGTGATTTGAATTCAGAATAAGAACATATAAATAACGGTCAAAATTTCGTAACAAAATAGTTTGCCTAAATTGCTGCAAAATTCATTAGAATTAAAAAAAAATAAAAACAAAAAAATACTACGTAGACCCAAAGCCAAAGATTTCTAACCATTGGAAACACAATCGTGCCAAACATAGCTTGACTATACAATGATCATCTCCTCCTGCAGTCACAATTACATTCAGAATAAGATAATCAAAATAATTTACAAAATTTGGTGACAAATTAATTAGCTTCCATAGCTCCAAAATTTATTAAAATCAAACACAAAGAGGGGACTTAGTCGAAAGTTACTACAAAATCTCGTAAAGTCATAAGAAATTGATGCAGAAAATCTTGATAAACTTCTCAGTAGCCAAGTCTTGTTTTTCTTTTGAATGGTATTCCAATATAAAGAAATTATATTTCAAATCTTTTGAAGCATTATAATGCCAAACATCGCTAGACTCTACAACTCTTCTTAACTACTCCCCATTGATCTCATCTCCTCTCGCCAGCGGACACAATTACTTCCCTATAAAATGCAGCGAACAAAATTTCATGGTAGCTAAAGGGTAATCAGTAAAAAAACCCTCCCTATCCAATGATTGTCAATGGGTGGTGGTATTTTCGGTATTTCTTATCAATATTTGCCAGTTCAGTGAACGAAATATCCCGCAGTTGGATAATAGTTACGCTCGATTCACACCCAATGTTTGGTGCATCCACATGATGCCCAGAAACACACACACACACAATAACACTTATATATGATTACGATACAGATGAAATGAAAACTCAACACAATTCAAGTGCAATAAACACACAAACATACACACACGCGTACACACCACCCTGAGCCAGTCATCACAGGATAATATTTACCTCGGCAAAACTACAATAGGACTTGAAAGTTAAGAACCAGACAATTGAATTGCTTTTCCAACCATAACCCAATGCATCTAAAAATCCTGTATCGAACAACGGCGCAAGGTGGAGAGGAGGCGTGCTCCTATCCTTAAGGATAATGTCTCATGAAATTTAGTAAAGCAGCGACGACAGTTGCTGTGATGGTTGGTAGAGTAGATGGCGTTTAAATGGAATTCCTTTTCTGCATTGACATTCGATCGAGGAGCCCTGTTTGTTCCATTTTTCTCTGTCTCTTCCTTTGCCATCTTCCTTGTTGGCCTGTCTTTTGCCTTCAAATTGAAATTCCTTTCAATTTGTTGCAGGCTCTTCGAACGCATTTGCCAACGATGGCATTTGCCATAATAAACTATTGTCGGAAGTGTATTAGCGCAATGTGCCGGATCAAAACCCATTGAAAATTACTTTACAAAGCTCATTTTATTTCTCTAAGATTCAAGGTTTTTTCTTTCATTCAGAAATTCGTTTAAATTATATTTAATTTACAATTAGATTAGTTTTTTTGTTGTTAGTGTTGGTAGGGGGAACAATTTCGTAATGCGTTTATACAGCAGCAGCAATGTCAATATCTTTCCGGGGGGTAAGGGTGTGGGGGAGTGGAAATTCTTCTAAACTTCTCATTGTGAAGTAGAGAATTACCTACACAGCCAGCTCTTCTTAGGCAGTGGTTTTCTTGGCGGCACGCAATTTAGCCAACTTAGCTTGACGATAGGCGGCTTGACGGCGGGCCTTTACCAAACGAGCTTGACGTTGTCTTTGGCGGGCCAAGACAACTTCAGCGGGCAAAGCATTGGCGTCGAGTTCAGGAGGGCCATAGACCTCATCGGGAGTGTTGTACAAGACAGAGACCTCAGGTGGACCATAGACTTCATCGGGAATGGGCTCACTGGCTTCGGGGGCAACTTCACTTTCCTCGACGGGGAAATCAGTGGGGGCAACTTCTTCGAAGGGCACTTCGGGCTTCAATTCATCGGCCGAGGGATAGGGAGTAATGGGTTCTTCGACTTCTTGGCGGGCCAATTTACGGTTGCGTTGGATGAGACGAACTGGACGACCACGGTGTTGTCTTTGAGCTTCACAGCCCAAAACGGCGAAAGCTACGAGGAGCATGACAATAGCGAATTGGAATTTGGCCATTTTTCGTTTGGATGGTTTTCACTTGAAAAGAGCTGGGTTAGTGTTGAGAGTAAAGTGGGTTGTTTAGCTTTGGCTAAGCCTGGGACGACTGATACCATTTCGTTGAAACGCCTCATCATTTATACTGCTCGGATGCGCCATAGCTGCACAACGTTTAGATCCTTATTTGTGTAGATCGCATTAATTACCTTGATTGGTCCGTCATCGTGCATAAGCAAAAAATAGTTGGATTCATTGCTGCCGCCGCTGCTGCTGTTGGTGCTGACAATCAAAGTTATGCTGATTTTATGGGCTAACGTGACCAAAATGATCCACTCACTTTCGATTCTGGTATAGAACGGAACGTTATGCACAAAAATTCATCAGCAAAGACGCCATTAACCGACACCATATATCTAGCTGGCAGTCAGCATTGTGCATTTTTATTTACACACATACACTGGCAGTTCGATGGATTGCTTAGGTGCTAGCTTTCATCCCCTTGCACCAATTGCGATTCATGGAAAACACTACACAACAAGTCCCACAAAGAACTCACTACTGTGGCTAATAATAATAGTACCAAAGACTCACGCACACTTATACACATCCATGCACACACACTCGCAAACAATACCCAAATAGTGCTCTGATTTTATACAACACCCGCCTGACATTGTCGTCTCCACTCCACAATGCAGTGCCAAATAATTTTAATTAAGAATCCATCCATACACAAGCAATCGAGATAGCTGGCTGGCTGGTTGGTTGGCGAGCAGCTATTGCCGATTGTTGTCGGCGTTGTCGCATTTGGACATTGCAAACACACCGGAAATCAAAGCAATGCCTTTGCCAAAATGAACATAAAAGCCAATTGGGGAAACAATTGCAATTCAAACATCCTCTATCAATTCATTCATGGCCCAGTACCACCGCCAAACCTCCACCCGCCCTTTCCACGAAGCATGCGAAGCAACGAGTGAGGAAAGGTGTGGTGGTGTTTCCATAAAATGAAAATTGTGGCAGTCTAAACATATTTATTGCAGGCGAACAAAATATTGCTATACATCCCGGCCAGACGTCAATAATCAAAACACCACACAACTTTCCACATCATTGGAGGGTTGGGCATGGCAATTGTAGCCGAATTCCAGAGCAGAAAGGGATGTGTATTAGAATACAATGGAACGGGAGTTCCTTTTGTTTAGTATCAGCTCAAAGTGAATTTATAATTTTTTCAGGAATGCAGGATGAGAGTACGGCTGGGGTGTTCCCGCTGGTCGCGTATCACAATACATATGTTACGCAGAATATTAAAAG
The DNA here is from genome assembly GCF_032173495.1 of Musca vetustissima. Lineage (NCBI taxonomy): Eukaryota > Metazoa > Arthropoda > Insecta > Diptera > Muscidae > Musca > Musca vetustissima. The sequence goes on from NW_026880467.1 coordinate 152,955, forward strand.
GTTTAGAGGAATAAGTTCAGAACAAAGGGTATATTTCTCAGTTGCATTGAATTTTGACTTGAATTGTCCCAAAGTTGATTAAAATCTATTCAGATTTAAATATGAATCCATCGATTTCATGTAAAATTCCAGCGTCTGCCGGCTATTCCCTTAAAAACAACATAGACAAGACTATGTGTAATACTCACTCCGAAATTTACACACACATTACACCAGTTAAAGGGTTTAAATCCACCAATGACAAAAATTATTTAATTTCCACTTCGAGATTTATTTACGCAATTTAGAAAACTGCATTCCCTAAAGTGACCTGCATGCATGCGTTTGGCAAAAAGAATCACACTCCATGCATGTAACACTCACGCACACATGGCAGATGGGTTCCAGAACGTGGAATACCGTTGACAATTACATGCCTTGTGGTGCACACGATACGTGCTGCACTTAGCCTTGTGGCTTCTCTATGGAATTAGCGTTTAAAATATGCGATTGTCCACGGCTGCATGCGAGAGTGTCTGTGTGTGCGTGTGTTTTGTGATAGAGAACGGGCTTGTTTGTGCATGCATGCAAGTTAATTTCAGCCATATTGCATTACTGGCGTTTCACTTGCATTTCCTTCCACGCCGTACTCAACATGCCAGGCATTCGGACTTGAATTCTGATTCTGATTCTCAGTCTCATCAACAGCAATGCCATCAACATTCTCATTGTCATCATTTTTCCACACTATTGACATTTGAACCACACAGGACCCGAGTCCTTGCCCGGTATTGCTAGAAGCCACATGTTTGTGTTTCTGCTCATGCTGCCTAACTTCATATGCTGACGTTTGGGGCTCAATGGCTGGTCGGTTGCCTGGATGGCTGACTGGCTGGCAGGCTATTCGACTGTCACTGTTTGTCCAATCCAACTAAATCCCCGAATTGTCGGTGTGTTTTGTTTGCTGTGACGGTTTTATGGAGGGCCTTGTTACCCACTTTAGTGTTGTTTTATTGCCATTGGCTGATATGGCTGTTGATAATGTTTGGACGGTTGTGGCAAATTGCGCTTCATCAGGATGCATGGCACCGACTGGATGAATGACTGAACCAACACAGTCGTCGGGTATGTGTCGCTTTAGTGGCTTTATTGATGTCCATATGCTGTCCTTTCAAATTTAGCCATAGGCAATTTTGGATACCGCCATCCACAAGGGTTTTATGGTTGGACGATTCGGGGTGGCGCCAATTGCATTTTATTAATTTGAAAAGAAAAAAAAAACAGCAGATCCCTAGGAAGAAGACTCTTTTGAATGTTACTGTATATACAAAAAAAGAGAGTATTTGTAGCATCGCCAAAGTATCGGTTCTTCTATGATGTTAATTTTATAGGTAAAGATTTTTTCTGGGGATTGATTACAGTGTAGAACACATTTGTAAGAAAATTGACATTAGTCGCATTAACTACTTACAGTTACATTTCCCTTTAACTATGTTTATAATATTAATTGTGTCCTTTCATTTCACAATAAAAAATGCTAATTCAACATCCTTGTGGTTAGTTTTTGTACCATGGTTTCGGTAAACATTCATCATTAACTTAAGGTCACCCAAATTGTGTGTCATTCCATTTATCCAAGTGTTTGCAGAAATTTCTTTCAAAATTAAACTAATCAAATCCCAAAGAAAACCCCCAACAAGTCAACTACGTCTGCTTGGTTGGGAGAACGAACGATAGGGGGATGTGAAATGTTGAACTAGGACAGCTTTAATAACATCAACAGAAACTTCATCATTAGATTACTTTGTCAAGGTCGTCTAGATGATATAAGTGTACACTGTATTCAGACACACTCCCACACATTCATACATATACACAGTCATAGAAACCAGTTTTCGTAAAAGTTTATTCTGGATCTGTTACCAAAGCAAAGGAAATAAAACCCCATTGACAAATTTAACATTTTGCATGCGAAATGACAAATGACAAACAGACCAAACTGATATGTTAATGTTACCAATACAAGCGCATAGCCAGACACACATCAACACACTCACACATACATACACTTTGATACTCAGAAAAAGAGATTTGAGATTTTGGTTAAATGCTTTCTCACTCACTCTTTCATGACAGGACCATATTAAAAGCTATTTAATGTTACCGCACACAACCACACACACACTCGCACAGACACATTTAGCAAAGATGAATGAAACCCAAAATGTGTTTTGTTGCGAGAAAATTGACATTTAACTAACAAGGCACGTAGCATCTCTCACTCAATACATACATAGCCGGCAACGACAGTATAATCTCTACGCATACACACACACACAAATAAATGCTTATACACCGACATACATACGTACGTATAAAGCGAGGTGAGACAATCATTGATAGTAAAGGAAATTATTTAATACGATGAACAATGCCTACCTATATTTGTAAATATTATTAAGCAAATGTTTAGAATTTTTAATAAAATTCCTAACTTACCTATGGAGCAGCAATGTGTGCTTGTGTTTAAGTGTACATTAGGGTGTAACTACGAATTTGATTTACCAAAAATTATTTAAAGATCGGTTTAGGGAATATTCGTAAGATTTTGTTTCAAATTTTCATATGACAAAAAGGACTAACCTAACGGAAATTGGTAAGGACCGATTTAGATTTAGAAATGGTTTTCGCATAAAGACGGAAAGTATGTCTAGTTGACACACAAATTTAATCTACAAATACGTTTGTTATTTTTTTAAAATCGATTCGGATTTAGCTTCCTACGATAGCTTTAGCTTTCGTCCATTTTTATATAAATTGAGCGCCAATTACCGACAATATTTTTTCCAAAAATCCTTTCAGATATAAATTCTTATATTTAATTAATTTATGTGGGACATTTTAAATTTCATAATACATATATTTTTTTAAAATTAATTAGAAATTTCAGTACAACACAATACACACACACACACAAAAACAAACAATTTTGTATTTATGCATAAAATAACAACAACAACAACAAAAATAATAATAATAAATATTAATTATCAAATTTACACAGACTTATTATACAATATTTACACACACACACATGCATACCGACATACGTGAATAATACGTGTTGTACCGTCATGCCTGTTGACGATTTGTCAAGTTTGGATTGTAGCCAAATTGAGACAGACGCCACTGCCACTGCCGCCATTACACTTTCCATTTCAAACTCAGTCATTTACCTCCCTCGGGGGATGGCTTAGAATTGAAACCGAAAAAAACAAGGCAAGCCAAAATGTATATGGACTTGGTTCTGCCATTTAATGAGAATTTATATAAAAATAATGAATTCCGGCTGGAGTGGAATTAGTCTGTTGAAAATATTACAAATAATTAGTAGCAAACGGCTGGTGTTGTTGCTTTTGTTGAATTTTGCCGTTTATCAAAAGGATTCTGTCTGTGTCGTTGGGTTTTGAACAAAAAATACTGATTATGGAGTGGTTTCTCAAGTCCTTTTGGCTAATGACGTTAATTTCCAGCATTTGTTTGGCAAATGCAAGACAAATTCGCTATAGCCGCTACAGGACCGAGATAACCGAGGACGACATCGATGCCGGCAATATTGTCGAACCGTTCGAAATAGAGGCAACAGTGCGTGAGATCAAATATGCACCATATCCTGCCGCCGGTTTTAGGCCAACCAAACCTTTTCCCTTGCCAAATGAAGAAAACCAAAATGAATCGGGTACAGAGGTAGCCCCGGATAGTCTGACTATTACCACAACTGAAGGTTATGCGATCGAAACTACGACTAGTGCTGCTGATGAGGTGGTAGCAGAAGAAGAAGAAGAACAACAACAATCACAAGAAGTAGATGTTGCAAACGCTCCATATCCAGCTGCAGGTTTTAGACCAAAAATACCATTCAATTTGCCAGATAGAATTCAAAGAGGTGACATTACCACGGAAATACCACAACCAGAGGAGAGCACTACTGCCGCGGCAAAGGACAGTGAAATCACAACTACAACGCTTGCTCCAGAGTTTAGTACAGAAGTACCATTGGCTGAATTCACCACAAGAATGCCAGAAGTTACAGAGGCCACGGTGGATGAGGTTACAGATATTCCTTCCGCTGTAGATCCAGTTAAAGCTCCATATCCAGCTGCTGGCTTTAGACCAAAAATAGCATTTAATTTGCCAACAGAAAACCAAGTGAAAGAATCTGAAGAACCAGCAGTTGTGCCCACGGCTATGCCGGAAGAAGAAGGAGAAACGTATGTAAAGGCTCCCTATCCTCCAAGTGGCTATAGGCCTTCAAAAGCTTTTCTGTTGCCCAATGAACAATTAAAAGAAGAGGAAGAAGAAATGGAAGAGACTAATGACAAAGAAGAAAAGGCAGAAGAGGAAATCACACCAAAGGAAGACAACAGTAAACATCCTGTTTGTGGTTCAAGCACAAATCCTTTGGCCCCCAAACCGGCTGATGGTTCTCAGAAAGATCCCGATTCTGAAACAATATTTATAAACCCTCAAACTGTGGTCGTGCCGGTACGTCTAGCCGCCCAGCCTCTTATCATAACAAGGCCTTTTGTTTATACCGCCCACGTTCAAACCTGGTAGTGAGAACCTGAAACTTCCTCAGTAGATATTTAAGTTATTGTGCAAAATTGTATTTGTTCGGAAATTTGTTGTCGCCGTATTCCTACTCGTATTGTTATAATGTTTTGTTAAGTTTGATTTCATGTTTTTGTATTTGGCTTTTGCTTAATATTTTATCGAAGAGAAAAATGAATGAAACTACAGAAATGCATAAAAATTCAAAACTATGTTTGAATAAATTTTTTCTAGAATATTTTTCGAGGTTATTGTGTTTTTTTTTGTAGTTTTGGCTTAAAAAAATTACCATATTTGTCGTTGTAATTTTTGCTGTTTGTGTTACTACTTTCTAGGTCACTGTAACACTAACACCAACACAAACAATTCTATTTCATTTCACATTCATGTCGAGAACATCACAAACAAAAGCAACAAAAAACGAATAAGAAAACGATTCCCTCTACTCCCTCTCGTTCATAGGTCTGGTAAACGTTCGTAGACAAAGACGAAACCTATTGAGATCCACCATTAGAACGGAAGTAGGAAGTCATTTGTATTCGAAAATATTGTCCATAAAAAAACACACAGCAGCATAACGTGTTGCATACCAATGTGGTCCAAGCTGTGGTGGTCTTGGCTCAAAGGCATACACCGACCAACACCAGCGAATTCATGCCAAGCTACTAGACACAATCATATACCAATCAAATTTACTGTGTATGTTGTCGTTGTTGTTTTCTTTGCTGTTTTTGTGATTCAGTTTCAGTTTCGTTCGTTTCGTTTTCAATTTTGGTTTTTTACTACAATCCATGTTTGTTTCTTCGTTTGTTGTTGTTGTATTGTACTATTTCATTTTGGTATTATTTTCTCAAAACAATATAATTCGATAATAAAAACCAGTAAAAATAAAAGTAACCATCATTGTAAATATCTTTGTTTTCTTTTTCATTTCATTTTACTTCATTTTCATTTTTTGAAAAGACCAACAGTCCGATTTTGGCAGGCATAGGCGAAACTTCAAAAAAAAAAAAAGAAAAAGAAAATTGATATAGGCCCATAATTGTTGCGAGCACAATGGAAGAGGAATAAAAACCAACAAATGTACCGACTCGTAAAGGAAAACAAAGACCCTGGAGTCCTAGAACTTTTGGGGATACAGTGTATGGTGGGAGAATTATTTCAACGTTAGCAATCGATGAAGATTTTCTGAAGAAATTTTCCATAAAATGTTGAAATTGTTTTTATCCTTTGGTTATAACGACGGTATCCAATTGTTACGCAAAAAGTTCTGTCGTTTGAAACGATACAGGTCCCTTGACCGCCGTTATAAGCGATACAAACAATTTACGATTAAATTGTTAATTTTTGAAAAGAACTTTTATATGGCCTTGAATTCAGTACGATTTATAAAGAAAACGTAATGAAAATGTTTTGGGCAACACTACAAGGAATTTAAGGATTAATCAATATTCCGTAACATTTTTAACTATCATTGTAGTTTTCCTCATTGAATTTTGTTATAGCCTAGACAGACGACATCCTTAATTTGCATTAACAGCCTTAATTCAAATTAACTTGTACATTATCCTCATTTTTATGTGTTGTTAATGCACAAAATCAAAAAATACTGAATTAAGCAAAGTATGGCAATAGGGTTCTATCACAAAATGGAATAGTGAGGTTTCGCATTTGATCTAGTCTCATGAGGTAGCTTCCATTGAGATTTGTTTTCATTAACCGTAGGGGCATGTATTCTCCATATTAATCAATTTTTTTTTCTATTTTATTTAAATATTTTTTAATAAGAATACAATACCTTATATTTGAATCAATATAAACAGATGTGTATATCCGTTTTCTAAATTTGTTTTGAAAACAAAATTTTATGAATACACCGACTTATTAAAAATTCCACAACGTTTCATTGTGGTTTTTGTGTTGCTTATACGCCCCAAGGGGCTCTGCAAATTTTTCTCAAATGAACTTTTGCTGTTGGTGGATGACGGAGGCTGGCTTCTTCTTCTTCTTCTTCTTGCCTTGTTCGGGTGGACATATGCATTCGCCCAAACGTTAAATTCATCACTTCAAAAATAAAAATTAAAAATAATGTTTACATATTAGCATAAATGAATTGCGTATTATATTTTTGTCACACGGCGAAACAATTCATTATTTTTATGTGTCTCTTTTTTTTTGATTTTTGAAAGCAAAATTTGAATTCTGAATTGGAATATAATTCAATGCGAGGCAAAAATACTGCTCTTTACCACTCTAATTTTAATCGTGAATTCGTTCACCCAAATGTTGTTGTTGTTGGTGGTTTTTTGCAACAATTCTATCGAATATTTCATTTGCCGTTTGGGTTTTGTGAAATATGTTCACGAATGATAAATGATTTGTTGCGCTACCAAAACATAAATGCAAAAATAATGATAAATATTTTCAAAGCAACAAAATAAATAAAATCGAGACGTTAACTTGTGTACAAAATATTCAGTTCGGCTACTGTAAGTGACAATTGTGGGGATATTGAACACACCAAAAACAAAAAAAAAATGAAAACAACAAAAATTGAAATACGAAATAACAAAAATCGAAGACATATTTTGTACGTGTGTGAGCTAAAAACGACCATCAGATCACAGTCAAGCCGGCTAGCAGTACGTGTCAAACATACAGAATATTTTTCTGTTTTCTAAATGAGAAATACATATACATACATATATTCACACTACATACATACATGCACATTATATATGTATATCGTTGCTTAGGTTTTTTTCATACAAAAAAGGATAGCACCCTACATTAACTGGCTTGGTTTTTTGTCACTCGGACAATTGGTCCATATCCTTATTGTTCACTTGTTTGGACTTTATGGCAAAGCGAATAATGGCATATATAAAATATTGTTCTCATTTCTTATTGGGGGAGTTTTCAGGAAAATGTTTATTCTTGACTGGCTAATCATTATGAAGTGCAGTGTATGTAGCTCTCAGTTGTAAACTTCTTGTGCTCTTCTAAAAATCTAGGATATATAATTCGGTCTCACTAAAGAAATTCTGGCTGCTGAAATATGTCGATTTCAAATTTCGACATAAAGAAAAGTCATTATATAAGCCGGAAGACGTGATTTCTCTCACGGGGATATTCGAAACAAACATTTTAGATTGGTAAGTACATAGCAGATATATTATATATCTGCTATGTCGTATTGTAGGGAAACATTCTGTCGCTTCAACTTTCTATAATTTTTGTCCATGTTACCTGTCTTGTAGACCCAACAAATATTCATTGTTTTTTGTCCATGTTCATTCAGAGCCGTCTGTCAGGCAGCCAGTAAGTTAACCAACATTTTACACGAACATTGAACTGTTACTTCCTTCTCTTCCCCTCCCTTGCAATACCAATACAGCACCGGTCTTATCTTGACTCATTGCATAGCGCAGACGGACGGACTGCAATACACGTGCTGCTGTTGTTGTTGGATTCATTTTTAGTATTGTTGCCAAACACAAGTCACAGGCCTTTGAGTCTCTTTCTCTTTTGGAACAGTTACAGATATTGCTGTTCTATAAATCCATGTTGAACTTAAATAGTTTGGAATTAACTTCGGTTCCAATTCAGGAGTGTGTGGTGTAACCTCGCCGAACACAAATACATTGATGAATGGTCCATGTGTAAGTATAGCCAAGTAAAATGTGTTCACCTGTTGCTAAAATATCCTGTTGGATTAAGGCAAAAGGATACACGCTTTGCTCATATTGTCGAACTTTGTGACCACGTTCACGTATTCTGTTGTTACTCCCCCAACAACTACAGAACTGTCGATGTAAATAGTAGTAGTTGAATGTGAATGAGTATGTGAATGTATGTGTGTGTGTGCGTTAGTTCACATTGGAATACTCTAACTGTCATTGGAGACTTATTTATTTCAATTTAATTTTACATTTCTATTTCGTCTTGTTTAAATATTGGTTGATTAAGTATTTGTGGCAGGATATTTGTCCTTTGTGTAAATAATGTTACATTATTTAATGAGATTGTTGCAACGACAAAGGTAGGAAATATAGGTAGCATTGCAGAGATTTGATATATGTATCACAGGGCAATGGTGGATAGAGTGAAGTATTTTATGGTAGTTTATTTATTTTTTTTGGAAAGGAGATTTCCCCACAATAATTCCGAATTATTACACATTTAAAGCATTTAAATTTGTTTGTATCAAAAATTTTTGTGATGCAAAAACTTAATTGAAATTTTGTAAAATAGTACAGTAGTATATATCTATACTAGATTTTTTCTGTAAACGATCATCTAAATCAACGTAACTTTAATTTTTATTTGACCACTCAGAATATTACCCAAAATCTCATTTTTAAATGAGTATTTAAATAAATAAAAGAATATATGTGTTATTTTTTCGTTATTTATTATTGATAATTGTAATACCTTATTTCCCTAAAAATGTTCAACATGACTAAATTTGGTTTCTAATAACATTTATGAAAACAATAAAAATTGAATGCAATCAATACATGACAGTGAGAATTATTTTCCCAATATCAACTACATCGGGCTGCTTATTGGGTAATGTAGTAGAAGATGGGTTGTGGAACGAATTGACGCTGGAGTTGGAGACGGGCTGGGGCAGCTTTACGCAATTTGGCGGGGCGAGCGGCACTTTTGCGAGCACCAGCACGACGGGCGGTGAGACGAGCGGATTCAACAGCTTCTTCCTCTTCAACGGCAGCTTCTTCGGCAGCGGCTTCTTCAGCGGCAGCTTCTTCAGCAGCAACAGCTTCTTCCTCTTCGGCTACAGCAACGGCTTCTTCATCTTCAGTGGGGACAACATCATCGGTTTCGACGGGTACATCTTGTTCTGGTGGACCATAAACTTCATCGGGTTGATTGGGAGTTTGTTCTTCTGCAGCCTCAGCTTCATTGAATGGTACCTCAGGTTTTAATTCATCAGCCGAAGGATAGGGAGTAACAGCTTCTTCAGCTACTTCCTGACGAGCCAAGAAACGACGTTTACCTTGGAAACGTTTGGGTTCAGCGGAGACCAAAGCAATAGCCAAGAAGGCAACGAAAAGGATTTGCATGAATTTAGCCATGTTTGAGTTTAGGGGTTTGAATTGGTTGACAGACAACTGATATCAAATCGTCAGCTCTACAAAGTATTTATACAAAATAATGTTCTCCTAGATTCTTAGCCCATCAATTGTTGTTCTTGTTGTTTTATTTTGTCGTACGTGTACGATTTGTTGTAGTGCCTTTGTTTGTAAGTTCAGTTTTTGTTTCGTGTTTAGTTCTTGTTCACTGACCGGTGGTGTTGGTGCTGGCACCTGATCGGCATATTTTAATAACTCACTGGGTTTGCCATTTAAACCATAGCGCTCACATGTCAGCAATTAATAATTCGAATACCTTGAAATCTGTACTTTACTTCCTATGATTGTTTTCTTCCGGAAGCGCCAACAAAAAAGCCTACGGCAGATGACATTTTTCGGGAATTTTCTCTGAATTAAAAAGTGTAAAATGTGTAATCTATTTATACAGAAATAACTAAATAACATAATTTGAAGGAAAGATGGGAATTGCTAGAGGACTATTTTATGCCTTTAATACGGCATTGCAAGTATGTTGATACTTGCCACTACGTGCGAATTTCAATAATCACAAAGGGATAATAGAATATTTATTTACCTTAAAGAAATTCTAAGTCAGTTTTTTCTCTTTCGAGTCGAACTTAATGATTCATATTTTGCAAGGAAAAGGGAAGCCATAGAGCGAACCTAGGAACTCACCATTTACGACATTCCTCCAAATTTCTTTCTAGAGAGGATACAAAATACTGAAAATCTCACAAATGCCTGTAACTCAGAAATATATTTCTGGGTATTCTTCAGCATTGTAGTCAAGTGTATTTATTCATGCACTATGTAGGCAGTCGAATCACTTCTATAGAGCGTCTTGTAATTAAATTTCCAAAGGGGAATTGATAATCTGACGACCACGATGCGTTAAAAAGTCTGAATCAGAGTAAAAAAATATACTTGTACCAGAATAAAATTTCATCGATGACCGGGATGAAATCTAGGCCTTATTTCTACATTACATGTTTTACTAGTTCCTATTATAATATTTTGACGCTAGGTATCAAAAGGCTGATAAATTTTGCTCGCCTTCTGACATATGTTTGATCGATATTACAGGAATCAACAAATACAATGTAAGGTTTTTTATGCATATTGCATTTTTAACAATCCTCTTGGATTGAATTAATTCAATCCAATCCAACTTGGCACTGGGACTAAATTCTTGTAGTCTATAGGTCAGATAGGTAATGCCGCTAGTAAATGTTAATCAGAACATCATTTTTTCATAGATACACAATGGAAACCCATCAATGATTTTCAGTAATTAGTCCACGACAAAAACTCAGACATACCAAAACCGGCAAATTTTCACTTGCTTTTAATTTGGGTAATTAACGAAATTTCTGACAAAATTTTCTTATAGAAATGTTTTCTCTGTTTCAGAACCTGCAATGTTTTACTAAAAAATTTTAGATTTTTGCAATACGGGAACAAAACCATTGGCAATTTCTTATAATTGCGTTTAAATACGATTCACTTCAACCGATTTCTGTATGTAACCCCAAAAAGTTGGATTGCCTTCGAAAACATTTTTGATATTAACCTTCACGATATTGACAATGGTATAGAATGAAAATATTATTACATATATTAAAAAGTATCTGACCGAAAGAAGTCTACATCCATTTCCGCTGCCAATCAGTAATTCTCTTGAAAATAACAACCAAACAATTAGTGTTATTTTTGTTTAATTATTATTGACTTAGATTTTTTATTAGTTATTTTTGGTACAAAAAAAAAAAAAACATGACTAAATTCTTTAGACTAGAAGCTACTCCAACAAATTTGTAATACTTAAGCTAATTTAATATGAAGACGGTTCAAATCATCGCCAGCAATGAAATTATTGAGCAACGTAGTAGAAAACGGGTTGAGCGACAAATTGGCGTTGGAGGCGGGCTGGGGCAGCTTTGCGCAATTTAGCGGGACGAGCAGCAACTCTGCGGGCACCAGCACGACGAGCGGTGAAACGAGCAGATTCAACAGCTTGTTCTTCTTCGGCAGCAGCGGCATCTTCAGCGGCAACAGCTTCTTCCTCTTCGGCTACAGCAACAGCTTCTTCCTCTTCAGCTGGGACAACATCATCAGTCTCGGCTGGAACATCTTGTTCTGGTGGACCATAGACTTCATCGGGTTGATTGGGAGTTTGTTCTTCGGGAGCTTCAGCTTCATTGAATGGTACCTCAGGTTTCAATTCATCAGCCGAAGGATAGGGAGTAACAGCTTCTTCAGCTACTTCCTGGCGGGCCAAGAAACGACGTCTACCTTGGAAACGTTTGGGTTCAGCGGAGACCAAAGCAATAGCCAAGAAGGCAACGAAAAGGATTTGCATGAATTTAGCCATGTTTGTTTGTTTGATTGGATGATTCGAAACTGATGTGGTTATCAAATCAAACTCAGCTATTTATACCACATTGTTTTATTCGGTATTGGTAATGAATCAATATTGTGCGTGTGCGGCTAGTTATGTTCGGCTTTTGTTTATTAAAAACCAAGCGGCATATTTTTTTTAATAATTCATAGTTGTGTGCGAAAACGAAGAATACTTCCTAACCATACATGGGGGTCAATCACATCCCCATGGTGAATAAGATATGTCGAATATGCAAATAACTTCCCGTGAAATGGTCGGACGAGAGTTTACCAAGGAAATATTGTCAAAAATGTGTATATTTTATTAAAGAAAAATTCCAAATATTTATGTAGTAGTCATAATAATGAGGAGAGAATCTTTTTTGACATTAAATATGGTTTATAATAGTACAATGTTAACGTAGATCTGCAAATCAGTGAAATAGTTTACACCTAGAAAAAATATATTTCCTCGAACTGATTTTCGTTTTACAAAACCAGTACTTAACTCCATGTAATTTCATGATTGCATAGTTTGAGCATTTCTCCCATAATCTTATATAAGGGGGAAGATCGTAAAGTTGTGAGATAGCGTAACTAGCATATGAAGGTTGAATTGTTATAGTCATTCGGTCTTCAATTTCTCAAGGAAGGGGTCTTGGTCCAGAAGTTGAAAGTGAGATAAATTTGACCACTTTTTGGTATATAACCCAAATAACATTCCTACTATTCGAGGTCATAGTCAATTTTCAATTTACTGGTCCCTCCCCATTTTAGATACTTGGATGGTCCCATGGAAATTTATTTATTTTAATGACTTTTAATTTGAAATTTCAGAAGTTCAGGGGATAAAAAACCTCATGGCCGAAAATGTTATATTAGGAACTAAAAATGTTCGCGCGCACCATGGGATGGGTCTTCCTTTAATAACACAAACTTTTTAATACTGTTCAAAATGTTCTATATTATAGAACATATTTTGTTTCGTTTTCTTTAAAGCGCATATTAGATCCATTGTCTGTAAATGGAATATGGATCAATGAGATAAATTTCCAATATTATTTATTAAACTTATTCATAAATTAAATACATATTTTACAACTCCCTTACACAATTTATACATAATGCCGTTACATTTCGGAGAAGAACTTCTATAGGAAAAATATTTTGCCCTAAAAATTACTTTTTCTTTCTAACAAAATTTTTCTGCAGACCACGTTATGAATGAATTTGATGGGCCAGATTTCCCATAGAATTTGTTTAATATTTTCTTTGTTTGTCGAATGTTTCCCCCAACAAGAATCAGATGAAGACTCGACCTTCTTTCTTCTTTGGAGAAATCTCAATACGAATATTTTTTAGTTGCCCTGCGTATTGAGTTTATGAAGGTATCAAAACTGTAGAAGAATGAATTTTGATTAGCGGAGTGATTAGCTTTAAGAGGATTTTGATTTAATTCGATTCTACACTAATTCAAGAATGTCTCTACAAAATTTCAAGCGAAAATCTTAAGAACTCTTGAAGATATAGCCGATTTATTGTGTCAGCATCAAGTGACGGCTAAAGGGCTTCTCAAACTTCAAACGTGTTTTTCTCTTTTGCGAATAATTGAAAAACTAATAACCCAATCGATTCCAAATTTTTACACGTTTCTCTGTGAGTGTATAGCTATCGTATGAACTAGGATAAAGCCAATCGTTAAAGATCTTCCTTATTTTTTAACTTGGTTTCTGGTCAAAAATCGGCGATTTTCCAATAATATATTTTCAAAGGTCCGCTTTTCGTTAATTTTAGAGTGAAGTCAATAATCCTATAGGAACTATAGTTCATACGAGAGCCAGACATGTATTCTTTCTAACACCGTTGGAATTTTCGGATTCCGATGTTCCAGTGAGGAGTTAAGATGCCCGCCATCAAAAATAAGGACTTTTCTTTAATCACAAAAAACAACAACAAAGAAATAACAAAAAAATTTTGTAAATTATTTTTCTTCTCTTTTAAATCTTCAAATATATATGTGCAAAGTTACAAACCTTAACAAGCATAGGTATTGATTTACCAGCCCATTGAAAATCTCGAAAAATTAAAATCGAGAATGGGTGGGGTTCTCTTAAGAGAATTGATAAGCAGTTGCGACAAAATCCGAATCTATAGTGTTTTTCCCCCAAAAATTAAACGATGTTATCTTAACCCTTTAAAAATCAACAAAAATATTTGGTTTACACAAATTTACTAAATCCATTTATTTTCAATTTCAACTACAAATATTAACATGGGTACAAATGATTCAAAAACATTTAATGGGCGATATAATAGAATAGAGGTTGAGGAACGTATTGAGGTTGGACCTGGAGACGAGCTGGAGTGGCTAAGCGCAGTTTAGCTGGGCGGGCACGTAGAGGTTTGCGCAACTTAGCTGGACGAACTGCAGCTTTACGGGCAACAGCACGACGAGAAGTTAAACGGGCAGAGGCGATTTCTTCTTCAGTTGGAATATATTCTTCTTCAACTTCCTCTTCTGGGGGGCCATAGACTTCATCGGGTGTATAAGGAGTTTCTCCTTCGCTAACAACTGGGGTGAAGGGAGTTTCGCCTTCAGCGACAACAGGTGTTTCACCCTCGGCGACAACAGTTGTGACAGATGTTTCGCCCTCAGCAGCAACAGGTGTGAATGGAGTTTGTCCTTCAGCGGCAACAGCTTCATCGAATGGTACGACAGGTTTCAATTCATCAGCGGTTGGGTAAGGGGTGACAGGTTCCTCCACTTCTTGGCGAGCCAAGAAACGATTACGTCTACCTTGGAAACGTTTTGGTTCGGCAGCAACCAATGCTACGGCCAAGAAGGCAACGAAAAGGATTTGCATGATTTTAGCCATGTTGTAGTTTTGGTTAGGTTGTGATTTGTTATGATATAATCGATAACTGATATTCAAATTGAATTAAACTGAACTATTTATACAAATACAAATTCTATTCAGAACATCTGACCATAATGTGTGTTGATTTATGCCATATTGAATATGGGTAGCAATGATTGTAGTGAATATAAAAATAAAACCCTCCCCAAGTGTTGTTGTGGTATAACAAAAAATTGTATCAATTGTTTGTAATACGACTTCTTCTAAGATCTCGCCAAATTGGGTGAATAACCTAAACACGGTGTTGCACATTATAGATAAACGTGATTGCTGGAAACCTGAGTATTTAAATTTCAAAGAATGCTTTGTCGATCGTGTTAATAGAATATAAATTTAGGGAGGAAGTAAACAAAAGGAAAGAAGCCCATATTTTTTTTCTGTGGTCTCGAGCATTAGTTCAGTACCTATATGGTATTATTTAAGTTTCAGAGTTGGACTATATGAGCATTTTTTAGACTAAGTGATATACTAGTTTATATGACTCTTTTTAACCCAACAATCATGTTGTGTTATTCTTACCCACGGACTTTAAATTTCTTTTTAGTTCCTCGCAGTAAATTTTTAATTTACGTGTATGTTCTAACGTAGCCACTATATTATGGTCCCATGGAAATTCATGAAAGTCCTCTGGGCCGAAAATTATAAATTAGGAACTATAAAGGTTCACCTGAACCATGGGATGGTTCTTCAATTCCTTTAATAACACAAACTATTTAATACTGGTCAAAATATCGTATATAAGCAAAATATTTTTACAATTGTCCTCCTACTGCACCATCGATGTGTCAATACTACTAGCAACTTTTCTGTAATAAATTTTTGCGTATTATACCTATATGTAGTAGAATGTAAGTCTCTTTTTACAATAAATTCTGGATTTCAAAATATTAACCCATCGTCATTAAAATACATTCATATGCCTACAACCAAACTAGAAACAGACAACAGTAATGTAGTTGGTCCATTTGAGGCCCTAACTATTAACCAGCATCCACACCAAACAACACGTTTCGTCATTGGCCAGAACTGAAGGTTCATGCTAAATTTCGTGCATATTAGCCCGTAGCTCGAATAAAAGATAGTATGGTCAGTCGGAGTGACACACAAAGCTAGATTGATTCAGCTAGTCTATATATGAAGTAGATGTGGGTGAAAATATACTCATTATACCCTCACAAGATACTTAATAAGTCCTTCCACATTAAAAGAAATTTGGTAATTTTATTTTAAATATATTTTATTTCAAAGCAATGACACAAAACATGACTAAATTCTCTAAATACGAAGCTATTAATGTCCTTAAGCTAATGTAATATGCATACGGCTCAAATCATCGCCAGCAATGAAATTATTGAGCAACGTAGTAGAAAACGGGTTGAGCGACAAATTGGCGTTGGAGCTGGAGACGGGCTGGTGCAGCTTTGCGCAATTTAGCGGGACGAGCAGCAACTCTGCGGGCACCAGCACGACGAGCAGTGAAACGGGCCGATTCGACAGCTTCTTCTTCAGCGACAGCTTCTTCAGCAGCAACAGCTTCTTCCTCTTCGGCTACATCAACGGCTTCTTCCTCTTCAACTGGGACAACATCATCAGTCTCGGCTGGAACATCTTGTTCTGGTGGACCATAGACTTCATCGGGTTGATTGGGAGTTTGTTCTTCGGGAGCTTCGGCTTCATTGAATGGCACTTCAGGTTTCAGTTCATCAGCCGAAGGATAGGGAGTAACAGCTTCTTCAGCTACTTCCTGGCGGGCCAAGAAACGACGTCTACCTTGGAAACGTTTGGGTTCAGCGGAGACCAAAGCAATAGCCAAGAAGGCAACGAAAAGGATTTGCATGAATTTAGCCATGTTTGTTTGTTTGATTTGTGTTTTGTTTGATTGGATGATTCGAAAATGATGTGGTTATCAAATCGAACACAGCTATTTATACCACATTATTCGATTCAGAGTGTGTAATGATTTAATTTTGTGCGTGTGCGGCTAGTTTTGTTGTTTTATAGTTTATTAAAAATCATGCGGCATATTTTTAATAATGCTCAGTTGTGTGTGAACTAAGTGCTTCACATCAAAGCCCATTCAGAACGTATGTGAAGTAATTTAGGTTTTTAAAATCTAAAGCTTTCATAAATTTTTTCAACTCATAATTATATTTTCAAAATATGTGTTTGCAAATTATTTGAAATTTTTCCTTTAGAAGATGCCATATTAATACAAAATATTAAATTCCTCTTATCTTATCCTCTGAGAAATAATATTTTAAAATATTAGATTTTTCATAACAGTTGCCTTTATTCTATTTCAAATTACAAATATTGTCACAATGTACAGTCTAAGTCGTATTTAATGGGCGATATAGTAGAAGAGAGGTTGAGGAACATATTGTGGTTGTACTTGGTAACGAGCTGGGGTGGCTTTACGCAATTTAGCTGGACGAGCACGGACTTGTTTGCGCAATTTTGCGGGGCGAACTGCAGCTTTACGGACTCCATTGCGACGAGTAGTTAAACGAGCAGAGGCAATTTCTTCTTCAGATACAACAGCATTTTCTTCAACAACTGGAGTTTCTACTGGAAAATCTTCTTCCTCTGGTGGGCCATAAACTTCATCAGGTGTGTAGGGAAGTTCTCCATCAGCGGCCACAGATGTAAAGGTAGTTTCTCCTTCAGCGGCTACAGATGTGAAAGGGATTTCTCCAGTAGCAGTAACAGGAGTAAAACGATTTTGTCCTTCAGCGGCAACAGCTTCGTCGAAAGGAACTTCTGGTTTCAATTCATCAGCAGTGGGATATGGAGTTACTGGTTCCTCTACTTCCTGGCGGGCCAAGAAACGATTACGTCTTCCTTGGAAACGTTTTGGTTCGGCGGCAACCAAAGCTATGGCCAAGAAGGCAACGAAAAGGATTTGCATGAATTTAGCCATGACTTCTTGACTGGTTTTTGATGTGTTATGAAACGAAACGATCGATAACTGATGTTCGATTTGAATTAAAATGAACTATTTATACTGATTGAATTCCGTTCAAAACTTCTATCAATAATGTGTGCTAATTTATACCAATTTTTATTGTGTTTCAATTATTTTAGCGATTGACAATATCAACACACAAATCTTGACATTAATTAGCTGCTAGAAATCCGGTGTTATTTTTTGTGAAAGATTTTTTCTGCGAAATTTCTTCCGTGAGGTTCCCATTTCATGATATTGCCAATTTTGGGTGAATAACCTAAGCACCATGTTTCAAAATAGAAGCGGACATTATTGCCGAATGTGCATTTGTGATTAATTAAAATTTTGATCACTTCAGTACTGCATTTGAATTGCATTAAGAGTTATGTGTCAGACACTCGAATAGAATACTGATGCGTTAAAGAAGTGGAAAGAAGGCAAGAAGGTGAGAAACTAATTGGTGATTAACAGTCTTCGTAGTTGCACCTAGAAAATAAGGAGATACATTTTGTTTACCGATGAATTCTCACTCAAATCGTGAAATGAAAAACATATTATTAAAATCACTGTTACAAATTCCTAGGTGATGGAAGTTATTGCGGAGCATTTCTGAGTAGCACATTTGTGGTTCCAAAGTCTTCTATTAGAAGACCTGCAGGCCTGCAATAATAAGTCATCAATGTTTTCCATAAGAAAACCTCCAAACCAAACCTTTTCCATAAGAAGACCTCCCACTTTTCTATCTTCAATAAGAAGACCTCCAAATCTTTTATAGGAGAACCACCATAAGTTCTTCTATAATAAAATATACCAGGAACAAAAAGACCTCTGGATCTTCTACTAGAATTTTTGGTCGTTTTCAAAACATATCTATTGATCTTCTACAAAATAGAATTACTGATATTTTATACTAAGATCGTCATATATGTGCAGTAGTACATTTGTGGCTCCAAAAAGATTTTCTAGTCTTCTATAAGAAGATCTCCAAGTCTTTTATAAGAAGACTTTAAAGTCTTCTATAAGAAAATCTACATGCCTCCAATAATAAGTCCTCTATGTTCTCTATAAAACCCCCAAATTCTCTTTAAGAAGACCTCCAAGTATATTCAATAAAAATACTTCCAAGTCTTTTATAAGAAGATCTTCAAGTTTTTTATAAGAAGACCTACTTGCCTCCAAACTCTCTTTAAGAAGACCTCCACGTTTCCTATACGTAGACCTCCAAATCTCCAAATAAGAAGACCTTCATGTCTTTTATAAGCAGATCTCCTTTTATACAGAAGATATATCAGTAACAAGAGCTATTCTTGTTACTGATATATCGTCTTGTCTTCAACTATAAATTTATTGGTCCTCCTCAAAAAGATCTATTGGTACTCTACAAAAAAAAAAAAAAAAAAATACTGATCTTCTATAAGAAGACTTCTATAGGGATAACTAGAAAAAGAAAACCCCATGACATTCTTACGTTGATCCTTATTGGTCTACTACAGGATCAACCTTTGGATCAGGTTCTTCTCCTATAGAAAGTCATCCTGCTATAGGAAGGCATCTTGGTTTCCTATATGAAAATTCCTTGTCGTTGTATAAAAATGTTTTTTGGTCTTCAATAGAAGTATATTTTGGATTCCTTTAGGAAATTGTATTCGTTTCTATTTGAAGACTCCTTGAACTAAAATAGATATACTAAAATTATTTCAATACATATCGAATAGCAGAGAACATCTGAGACCAAAAAGTTCAACCGGACTAAAAAAGTATTTGTTCTGGTATGTACCATTTTTATATACATATCGATTTTTATTTCAAAACTATTTTACCACTTTATTTCCCAACTATTCCAGTTCAATTATACAAATATACAGATGTAATACGGCTGTTAACATGGTCCGACCGTAATTTGTGCTTATATGGCTACCTAATGTTATTGCCACTCTTTTTATATATTGTAAAAAATTGACAACTCATATTTTTTTTTTTTTGGTAACAAAATTTATTTACTCATTGTATTTTATTTACAAGTTCAACTAAAAATATTAACATGGCTAACAATGGGTCCAAAAGCAATTGTTAATCCTTTGGTTCATGATTGAAATTCCATTTAATGAGCGATGTAGTAGAAGATAGGTTGAGGAACATATTGTGGCTGGACTTGGAGACGGGCTGGGACAGCTTTACGCAATTTAGCGGGACGAGCACGGATAGGTTTGCGCAATTTAGCTGGACGAACAGCAGCTTTGCGGACAGCGCCACGACGAGAAGTTAAACGAGCAGAGGCAATTTCTTCTTCAGTTGGAACATATTCTTCTTCAACAACATCTTGAGTATCTACGACAGCTTCATCTTCTTCTGGTGGACCATAGACTTCATCGGGTGTATAGGGAGTTTCTTCTTCGGTAACAACAGGGGTGAAGGGAGTTTCGCCTTCTGGAGCTACTGGTGTCAATGGAGTTTCGCCTTCGGCAGCAACAGGGGTGAATGGAGTTTGTCCCTCAGCGGCAACAGCTTCATCAAAAGGAACTTCGGGTTTCAATTCATCGGCACTTGGATAAGGGGTAACAGGTTCTTCCAATTCTTGGCGAGCCAAGAAACGATTACGTCTACCTTGGAAACGTTTTGGTTCGGCAGCGACTAATGCTACGGCCAAGAAGGCAACGAAAAGGATTTGCATGAATTTAGCCATGTTTTGTTTTTTGTTTTGCTTCGTTATGGTATACTCGATAACTGATGTTCAACTTTAACTGATTTGAAATATTTATACCAATCAAATTATAGTCACATCTGTTGTGTGCGTGTGCACAGTGTACATAGGCGTGATAATTTATGCTAACAGGTATTGTGTGTGTTTAAATTATTCATGATGATGTTCAATATCACAGCAATTGACGTTTTTAATTACGTTAGACGCCAGGTTTGAGAAATACTTCCTAATACAACTCCTTCCTAAAAATCAATGTACTTTCAGTGGTAAACATAAATGTAGGGTAATAGGGTGAATAACCTATATATTTAGTTTTATTTTATTAAATGAAACTAAATATTTGTATATTTTAAAAATTATATTATTATATTATTTCATAATAATATTGAATTAGATTTATTACAACTTTAACTATGTTGCAGTTAAGGGTCTTCCGTGAGAAGAGAAGGACGTATAAGTGGATTTTTCGTCTCATATCAGAACTAGGATCAAATATTAAATTCTTTAATATTTTGTTTTTGCAAAATAGTCTTTAATATAGTTTATGTAGTCAACATCTTTCAATTGTGTATACATTTAAGGCATTTGTACCATGCCCACATTTCAAAAATGATCATATATCGATTCTGGAAATATGTTACTTATGTGCATTTTTTGCTGTTGTTCACGGAGTTTTTTTTGTTTTTGTAAAACATATCCTTCTCCTAAAACGATTCCTTTTTCATTCTTATTTTTCGAAACCTTAAAACGACATTTTTTAACATCCGAATAGTTGGATGTTAAAAAAATGTATTTCTAAAGATTTTAGATATGGTCATCGAAAAAAATTAATCAATATTCGTGTGTTTTCGCCGTCATTTTCTACCATTCCCGATCCTTTTCTAGAAAACATACAAAACGTATGTATAAATTGTACATTATGAAGAACTGCCTATATGGTCTTAAAAATTTATCATAAAAGTGCCCATTATGTCAAATACATTAATTATACAGATCCCTACATTTTTGAACGGTATTTTCAGACAATATTCCAGATTATGGTACCTGTTTTAATCAACCGTATGAGATGTATATCATTTGAAAGCTACAATCATTGCTAATACCATGGAATAATTTGTCAGCCAAACAGTTTTCACAACAGTGAACCATGCTAAAGTTCAGTATAAGGTTTTCTGATTAAGGATCGGTTAAAATTGGAAAATGACGAAGAAATCATACGAATATCGATTTCTCGTCTTTGGGGACTCTTTCTAAAATCAGATGTGTGACATTTTTGTAGAATACTTTTTGGTCGAAAAACTTCGTCTATGGTATACCATTTTCTATGAAAATACAACTTGTTCATTTTTGTTGTTTGTTTATCCTTTGACTATCTTCCTGTCACATTTTGTTTGTCGAATCAATAGCAAGTTGTATATTTTTGACAGTTGTGCCACATTGTTGTTTTTTGGATTTTATCTCGTGAATATCTTATATTATTTAAAAATCCGCCTCAAGTTGAAAAAAGTAAAACCGGGTTTAAACCAAAACCTAAGCTAATAATTTAAAACCCAGCTATGGGTTCTCTTCTACTATCATATGCTTTCAGATTTTGGGGGTCCTGATTGGATTTAGATTTTAGTGCTGCACTATGTAATCGTTCCGTTTAATCCTCATACAAATTATTATTTCTTCTCAAAAAGTCACCCTTTAAAATTTTTCATAAGACATTTTCATTTCCTAAATTTTGTATTTATTTCGATATAAATTCCAAAATGTTTGCTCTACTGTACATAATTTGGTACCCCTTAGTTTTCATATTAGCACATATATTGTACTATTTCTTCACAATTAGTGAAATTTCCAAAAAAAGAAATATTGTTTTTCGATTGACTACAAAGATGTCACACAGGCTTCCGCAAATAAAAATTAAAAACAAACATATATAAATTTTCGCAAAATATATTTAAATGATCAACTCAAACATTAACATGGCCATAATTTGTCTAAAATTTTTATTATCACATCGTTGGTCTCCGATTTATACCAATTTAATGGGCAATATAATAGAAGAGGGGTTGGGGTACATATTGTGGTTGAACTTGGAGACGGGCTGGAGAAGCTTTACGCAATTTAGCGGGACGGGCAGCAATTTTACGCAATTTAGCTGGACGAACAGCAGCTTTGCGGGCACCGCCACGACGAGAAGTCAAACGAGCCGAGGCGATCTCTTCTTCGGTGGGTACGTATTCTTCTTCTACCACTTCTTGGGTATCGACTACAGCTTCCTCTTCTTCTGGTGGACCATAAACTTCATCAGGTGTATAGGGAGTTTCTCCTTCGGCGGCAACAGGGGTGAAGGGAGTTTCTCCCTCGGCGGCAACAGGTGTGAAGGGAGTTTCACCTTCGGCAGCAACAGGTGTGAATGTAGTTTGTCCTTCAGCAGCAACAGCTTCATCGAAAGGAACTTCAGGTTTCAATTCATCAGCGGTGGGATAAGGAGTAACTGGTTCTTCAACTTCTTGACGGGCCAAAAAACGATTACGTCTACCTTGGAAACGTTTTGGTTCGGCGGCAACCAAAGCCAAAGCCAAGAAGGCAACGAAAAGGATTTGCATAAATTTAGGCATATTGTTGTTGTGGTTAGATTGTGATTTGTTCGGAAACTGATGTTCTAGTTGATACTGAATGAACTATTTATACAAATCAAATTAAACACAAATCTGACGGGTTAGTGGGTGTGTACGAAGCCTGTTGTGCGGTAATTTATGCTTAGTGGCGCTGTGTGTTTCAATTATTCATGACAATGGACAATACCACAAACACTTCACGATAATAATTGGGTGCTAAAATCACGACGATATACATGAAATGTACTTCCTATGATGAGGACTCCTTCCGTAAGTTTGGAGTAGGCAATCTGACATACTTTGTAGCGAATTCGGGTGAATAGCCTAAAAATAAGGCATTTGAAATTCAAATACGCAATTCAGATTAAATAATGTGTATGTTAATATATTAAGTGAATATAATAATTTGTTTTTGTGTTATTTAAAATAGGTAATTTTAAAGGCATTTTCCAAATGTTAAGAATCGTTTTGGCTGTCTAATAAACAGACATCCGAATCTAAGAAAAAACCAAAGATTTATTGAATGGTTGCCTTTGGGGAAATATTGCTTATTCACAACTAACTCGCTATTTTCTAATCACACATTGCTGGCATTCATTTTGATATTTCCCAAACCTATTTAGACAATTTTTCACAAGTGGTTTATCCTCAAATATCCCGGAATCCCAAATAGTGTAGTATCGTTATTTGGGAGCTAAACCAAATAGTAAGCCGACATTGATTTTTGATGCATTGACACCTTATAAAGTCCTAAAGAATTAAATACGAGCCAATTTGGTCGAAAAACATGTCAAATATTCCCAATTACCGAAATTTGGGATGTTGCGTTATATGAGAGCAATGCTAAAATGTGGACCTATATTTATAAAATTTAGTAGGGAAAATTTACTTCCTATTCTAGCTTTTCACTATTTTAAGGTATTCATTTCGAAAAAACTCTATTTTAATTTCGACTTCAAATATGGATATTCACATTGTGTGGCAATTTTATAGAAGTTATATTGGCAGTATTTGACTTAGTGGGTTTCTAAGCAAGGTTCGGAGCAATGGTAAAAAGCAAATTCCTGCAGGTAGCAACACAAAATATAGAGTTTTATCATCTTTATTACATAATTCGATAAAAATGGAAATTCTTCCGATGTATATGAGTAAAATAGTATTTTCAAATCAAAAAATGAAATATTTAACATACATTTCCGACATATAATACATAAGCCAAAAACATCGGAAACCCACGCAAACCTATAAAGTTTTTGACAAAAGAGTGATTCCCATCAATCAATATGAAAATTACGTATGCTTCCCTACCAACATTTAAAATTATCTTCCCAAAAAAGTATAGAATTTTTATCAGGACTAGTAAGGAATAGCCAGATATATGTAAAAAAATACTATTGTAATAAATGACGTTTACTACATGTATTACATTTTATACGGGTACAGTTTCCACATTTACACTTTTTTGACAGTCGAAACCCTAACAATTTGTCATATGGACCATCCCTATCCCCAGCCGTGAAGGAAAATATTGAAATAAGATGGTACTTATCGGCTCACTCATTCCAGTACATTCCCTACAAAGGGTCAACATTTTAAAAACTTGTAAATCTCATATCCAATTCATCGAACCTATTCACATCAAAATATAGTTACCTTACATAGATCATTTTCGAAGGTGGGAACCCTGGGTCACCACAAAGGGTCAACATTTTACAAACCAATAAATTTTATTTTAAGCCAATGGAATAATCGACTGAATTCATAGTTTTCACATCGTAATATTTAACCAACTCTACTTCAAATCCGAAGATGAGATCCGTAGGACAACCTCTTCTGGTATTATCCACAGATGGTCAACTCTTTGATGAAAACTTATACATTTTATCATAAATCCTGTTTATAATTCCGTAGACCTCCCCAAACCATAGGCTGAGCATTTACACATGTCGGCAACACCGACTGACACTTTTTTACTACTTTTTTTCATTTCGATTTTATTACATCAATGGTAATATGTACAATTTAACAATCAACAATAATTAATCCTTTGGTCCATGACGCCCTATGAACTTATTGGGAAATATAATAGAAGATAGGTTGAGGAACGTAATGTGGCTGGACTTGGAGACGGGCTGGGGCAGCTTTACGCAATTTAGCGGGGCGGGCATGGATAGGTTTGCGCAATTTAGCTGGACGAACAGCAGCTTTGCGGACAGCGCCACGACGAGAAGTTAAACGAGCAGAGGCAATTTCTTCTTCAGTTGGAACATATTCTTCTTCAACAACATCTTGAGTATCTACGACAGCTTCATCTTCTTCTGGTGGACCATAAACTTCATCAGGTGTATAGGGAGTTTCTCCCTCGGCGGCAACAGGTGTGAAGGGAGTTTCACCTTCGGCAGCAACAGGTGTGAATGTAGTTTGTCCTTCAGCAGCAACAGCTTCATCGAAAGGAACTTCAGGTTTCAATTCATCAGCGGTGGGATAAGGAGTAACTGGTTCTTCAACTTCTTGACGGGCCAAAAAACGATTACGTCTACCTTGGAAACGTTTTGGTTCGGCGGCAACCAAACCCAAAGCCAAGAAGGCAACTAAAAGGATTTGCATAAATTTAGGCATATTGTTGTTGTGGTTAGATTGTGATTTGTTCGGAAACTGATGTTCTAGTTGATACTGAATGAACTATTTATACAAATCAAATTAAACACAAATCTGACGGGTTGGTGGGTGTGTACGCAGCTACTTGTGCGGTAATTTATGCTTAGTGGCGCTGTGTGTTTCAATTATTCATGACAATGGACAATACCACAAACACTTCACGATAATAATTGGGTGCTAAAATCACGACGATATGCATGAAATGTACTTCCTATGATGAGGACACCTTCCGTAAGTTTGGAGTAGACAATCTTTCATACTTTGAAGCGAAAAAGGGTGAATGACCTAAAATATAACGTTTAAGAGTTGAAGTAGAAGTGCAATAATGCATTTGAAATTCAAATACGCAATTCTATTACATTAAATAATGTGTATTGTTAACTTATTAACTTAATATAATTATTTGTGTGTGTTATATAAAAAAGGCAAATAAAATGCATTTAAAATGTTGAGAATCGTTTTGGTTGTCTGACTTTGGAATTAATGTTTATTCACAACTAACGCGCTATTTTCTAATCACACAATCCACGTACTAATTTTGATGTTTCACAAACCTATTTTAACAATTTTCCCCAAAAATGTGTTATGCCCTCCAATATCCAGCAATGCCAAATTACAGCCAATACAATTGGAAAAGGCGGCTAACCTCCTTCAAAATGACCCATTTATGGGAAATTATGTTAATATATATGTCCATGAAACCTTTGTACTAAATTACAGTCACTACGTTGGGCATTTTCCCAACGCTTATGTTGGCTTAAGACATTAAGATTAAGACATACAAAATATGTTATCGTTATCTGGGAGGTAAACCAAATAGTAAACCGATATTTATTTTTTGTAAGGAGATTTGACACCTCTTAAAGACCTAAAAAATTAATTTGGAGCCAATTTGGTTGAAAAACATGCCAAACCCCCAAAATATGGAAAAATGGGGGCCATCCTGAATCTTGAGCCAATGTAGGGATATTTTCTACCCAATGAGAAGCCAAAATATAAAATTACAAGCAATTTTGTTGAAATACGAGCCAAATCTTCCCAATAAACGAAATTTGGGGTGTTGCAATGGAGCAATGCTACAATGTGGACCAATATTTATAAATCTTTGGAGGACATTTTTCTTCTTTCCTTTCTTCATTTAGAATCCAAAGTGGTAAATTACAAATTCATTCTTCTTTGATAGGTTCGCAACAAAACTATTTACTGTAAAACTTAAAGTATACCTTTAGTCGTTTCGAATTCTAGCCTTTCACTGCTTTAAGGTATTCATTTCGAAACAACTCTTTTTTAATGGCGACTTCACGCAAATATGGATATTCACATTGTGTGGCAATGCAGCAACGCGACATGTAGAGTTTTTATCATCTTTATTACTTAAGGGAGATTTTCATTTGAAATTTTGTAGGGACATTCTAGAATTAGAGTAGATTCGTATTAAATCAAAAAATGTTTGACACCGAGAATGGGGGGTCCCCATTATGCTTTACTAAAATCCCTACCAAATTTTAAAAATATCCGCCCACAAAAGTTTAGATTTTTTATCAGGACTAGTAAGGAATAGCCAGATATATGTTCAAAATACTATATATTATGAAAAATAACAGTCGAATTTCATCGAACATTTACACATCGAAGTATGGTTACCCTACACAGATCATGTTCGAAGGTGGGACCTATGGGTCACCTCCCCCACAAAGTGTCAACATTTTACAAACCTATAAATTTAATTTAAAGCGAATGGAATAATCGATTGAATTCTTAGTTTGCACATCGTAATATTTTACCAAACCTAATTTAAATCAGAAGATGAGGTCTATAGAGCAACCGCTTCTGGTACCTCTCTACAGATGTTCAACTCTTTGATTAAAACATATACATTTTATAATAAGTCTGAATACACCGACTGACACTTTTTTACTATTTTTTCATTTCGATTTTATTACATCAATAGTAATGTGAACAATTTAACAGAAAACAATTATTAATCCTCTGGTCCATGGCTCCCTATGAGCTTATTGGGAAATATAATAGAAGATGGGTTGAGGAACGTATTGTGGCTGGACTTGGAGTCGTGCTGGGACAGCTTTACGCAATTTAGCGGGGCGGGCAGCAACTTTACGCAATTTAGCTGGACGAACAGCAGCTTTGCGGACAGCGCCACGACGAGAAGTTAAACGAGCAGAGGCAATTTCTTCTTCAGTTGGAACATATTCTTCTTCAACAACATCTTGAGTATCTACGACTGCTTCATCTTCTTCTGGTGGGCCATAGACTTCATCGGGTGTATAGGGAGTTTCTTCTTCGTTAACAACAGGGGTGAAGGGAGTTTCGCCTTCTGGAGCTACTGGTGTCAATGGAGTTTCGCCTTCGGCAGAAACAGGGGTGAATGGAGTTTGTTCTTCAGCGGCAACAGCTTCATCGAATGGAACTTCTGGTTTCAATTCATCGGCACTTGGATAAGGGGTAACAGGTTCCTCCAATTCTTGGCGAGCCAAACGATTACGTCTACCTTGGAAACGTTTTGGTTGGGCGGCAACCAATGCGATGACCAAGAAGGCAACGAAAAGGATTTGCATGAATTTAGCCATGTTCTATTGATGTTTTGATTGTGATTTGTTATGGGATAATCGATAACTGATGTTCTATTCCGAATAAAATAACCTTTTTATACAAATCAAATTCAAATGAATACAGCATTTATAGTTCGTTATTATTGTCTGGAATGCTAACTGCTGATGGTGGTCGGTGTTTTAATTATTCAATGTGAAATATCGTACAATGTCACAAGTGGTAGCATTAGCTGTGTTTGTTGGAGTTTAACGCACAAACAGCGCGTTGACCAGTGTGTGAAACTTCCCCTGAATATTATTTCCGTATAATTTGAAAATATTATATTCAAAGCTCTGGCGGAATAAAGTTAATAATTCAAATGCCTGGTTTCAGTAAAATCAATTTAATATTCGTATGGCTATATCATTTGATAAAGTCGGAAAAGAACCCATAAGATCGGATGTTTGGTTCATTGTTGCGCACAATAACTCTTTAAGGGTACGTGATTTAATTATAATATGACTATAGTAATATTTATAATAAATATAATTAAGTTCCTCCCCTATAACTTGGTCTAAATTATTTAAAAAAAATAGTTAAATATGCCAGTTAAGTTCAGACAGGCGAACTTCTTTTACACACTACTATGTATAACGCATTTACATGGAGGTTTTGCTATTGTAAATTGTACAGAGGTGTTTTTTTATCCTCAGAGGAAACGAATCACAAAAATACCCATACAGGTGGAAAATTGGTTTAACACTTTGAGTATGGTGAAAAAGCTTTTTACAAGTTGGACAAATTTCCTTCAAGAATCTCTTTTCTCTTTTTCCACAATGCCGTACATATTTACAAAGTATTTTCTCCTTATTTTTTAACTTGGTTTTTGGTAAAAAATCGGCAATTTTCCAAAAATATTTTTTTAAAGGTCTGCCATTTTGCTAATTTTAGGGCGAAGTCAATAATCCTACATCATACGAGATCCAGACATGTACTCTTTCTAACACCGTTGGAATTTTCGGATTCCGATGTCCCAGTGAGGAGTTATCATGCCCGCCATCAAAAATAAGGGCTTTTCTTTTCCAATATAAATCAACCTTAGACTTAATCTAGGTTTCGTAAAAAATATTACAATTCCCAAAGTTTGTGCAAAGCAGTAACTCCTATTATGCGTACCGGACATGAATTTCTAAATCAAATCCAAATTGTCTAAAATGTTTTTTTTTTAACTTTAAGAGGGTTCTAAAACTTTAATAGGTTAAAAAAATTCCCTTCTGACGGGAAGTATATATTTGTATAAATATTTCGATTACACAAACTACTCAGTTTAGAGGATGGTCATATTCGATGTAGGCCATGCCACTGCAATTGCCCATTTTTTCTTACAGCCTTCATATAAGGGTATTTACGAATTTTAGGTAATTTCCCATTGGCTGTAATGTAGTATTTCATATTTCCAGTAAGTAAGAAAAAAATTAAACAAATTTCGACATAGTTTCACCATATTCAAACACCATAACTATTAGCATGTGTCAACAATCAATTTAAGATATTATAGAAAATATTGTAGAATATTGCTAATTTGAATCTTTTAAATTTGAATCTTCGTTTTCCAAACACTCAAGGGTTTTGGAGGTTCAATATAGGTCCATGTATTGACCTAGACCCTAACATAATGGTCTCGTTCCTAAGAGTCTGTCTGTCGTGAAAAATAATTAACAATGTGGGCCCATGATTTGACATACCTCCCATATTTTAGCTAGTTTGAATGCACACATCTTAGTGTATTTTTTTAAGATTCTTTTTATTATTTTTCGTAATTGGTTTTATCGAATAGTATTCTTAATTATCAACCTAAAAAATATTAACATGACTAAAAAATGTGGTCTAAATTATGCAAACAATGTAATTGGTGAAAGTCTAGTCTAGATACTCCATTAACTTATTGAGCTACGTAGAAGAAGACGGGTTGGCGAACAAATTGACGTTGGAGACGAGCAGGAGCAGCTTTACGCAATTTAGCGGGACGAGCAGCAACTCTGCGGGCACCAGCACGACGAGCGGTGAAACGAGCAGATTCGACAGCTTCTTCTTCAGCGGCAGCTTCTTCAGCAGCAACAGCTTCTTCTTCTTCTTCAACTGGGACAATGTCATCAGTTTCAGCTGGTAAATCTTGTTCTGGTGGACCATAGACTTCATCGGGTTGATTGGGAGTTTGTTCTTCGGGAGCTTCAGCTTCATTGAATGGCACCTCAGGTTTCAATTCATCAGCCGAGGGATAAGGAGTAACAGCTTCTTCTGCCACCTCTTGACGGGCCAAGAAACGACGTCTGCCTTGGAAACGTCTGCGAGGAGCTTCAGCACTGACCAAAGCAATAGCCAAGAAGGCAACGAAAAGGATTTGCATGAATTTAGCCATGTTTGTGTAGGTTGATTGATATGTTCGGTTGAAAAGCAACTGATACCGAACTATTTTCGATTTCAACTATTTATACGATCGGTGATTTTCTTAAGAATTTTTGACGAATAAATTGCTTTGTGTGTCCATCCATGATATGTAAATGATATGCCGTGTAGTTCTTGGTGCTGTCGGTGTCGGTGTAGCTGTTGTAGTTGGTGCGTGTGTGTGTCTGTGTTTAGACCTGATTGGAATAATTTAATAATTTCATAGGTTTTCGTACAATAACCCTAAGTTCCATAGTGACCGGAACTTTTATTGGAATATATTAATTTGTTGTCGTTGTTGTTCAAATAGTTCAATAGTGAGTAGAGCATTACAATTGTCAAGAAGATTTATGAATCAATTAGCATGAAGTGGGTTACACATATTCTGGAAATTTAATTCTTTTACATTGAAAATGAAAATAAATGTTTACAAAAATTATTTATAAATATCACGCTGGTTGTTGTTTTAGAATACAAAAACATGTTTGTCATTACATAATATGTAAGTCTTTAATGTAATTAACATTCATACAAAGTAAATTAAATTAAAAATATTAAGTATCGTCTTATGGGTCACCAGTTAAATATGAATTTATCAGACTTGGTACCATTTGAATTTAAAATTTTTTTGATTTGTAAGACCCCTACCTAAAACTCGATATTTTTCATCGCAAAAGTAAAAGGCTTGTATTTATATGAATGTTACCGAAATACGCCGAGCGTACGAAATTTCACGTTGAACTTATTTAACTATGAAATAATGTAGTTTTTGATGTAGAAATTCCTATTGGGGATGAAAGACCCTATGGAATATATGAAAACCCCAGAAGGAAAAATTCGACATAGATCAAAGTTTGGAGATATTGCGTGATAATTTTTTGATGGCGAAATTATTATAATTAAAGAGATAGCTTTTTGGCATTAAATTTCTTCACTAAATTCGAATAAGGGATTTTTTGTTGAACATTTTTTTATTTCCAGATCGATTCCTTGTGTGTCCTTTTCGTCCTTAATTTATTGAACCGGACTCCAATTATCACAAGATGAGATTTTTCATCATCGTAATATTCATAATGTTGCTCAAACGATTTTAGGTTCGGTCCTCAAAGACGTGATCTATATTTTAAAATTTTAATGGGCCATTTTTAATTTTGCCCATTTCTTGTCAATAAAACCCTATATGTATGTCAATAAATTCAGTATAAAAAATGTCTATATGAAGTTATCTCTACAAGTATAATAGGGTCACCAGCAAAATAAATGATGACGCCATATTCCCGAACTTTGACTTTTTATTCGCTTGAAGATATGGATACGACGTATAAATAATATAAGTAAGTTTGGCTGTTCCTACAATACTGTCTACGATAGGATGCCTCAAGTTAAAATATCAAGCCTCCTTACAGATCCATAGAAAATTCGCACAGTTTATATGAATGTGAATGCTTAATTTTTTATTGCCCAATTTTCTAAGTATATTTATTGTGTTTCTCTTTACTTTTTTGTTTTTTAGGAAGATCAGCATAAGGAATTACAACAAGTAAAAAAGTGTCATTCGGTGTTGTCAACATATATAGCCGTACGGATTCATCTCTGCGGCATTGCTGTCTAGTGTTGAGGTAGGTAATTTTTTAATTAACTTTACAATTATTCAATATGTTGTGGGAGAGGGGCTAGAAGTGCCTTCTTCAGATATGTATACAGTTTGAATGAAATCGGTTTGTAAATCGACTGCTTTACGTCCATGAGGCACATTTTTAACGTTACAATGTATATATACCCTCTCTAACCACACGGCTGAGACTATAAAAAGCAATAGATCGAAAATTCGATATTTTTGTTAGATTAAAAAATTGACTTCTGCCTTCATCAAGTCTAAAAATTGTACCTTCTAACACATCTTTCGAAGTTATATATATTTTTTTTCATATTATCATTCTAATTTTTTAGATGTACTAAATTTTTATTGCCATTCCTGATATTTATTTATTTTATATATGGACTATATCTTAAAATATCCTATAATATTAAACCACGGAGTGTGTCTCCCTTTCATTGTTCTGCAGAAGGTTATCACAAAAAATAATTTCAATTAAACACATAATTTATATTCTGTACAATAAAATTGTATACAATTATTTATTTCGGATTGTTCGTTAGTACGGGTTTTTTTAGTAGATTTTCACCTAAGATCTTCAACATGACTAAATTAGATTTATGAGGGTGCAAACAAAAAAAGACTAACATTAATATAAGACCACATCAAAGTAAGCTTGGAACTCCTTCAATCAGTTATCACAGTCAGCCAATGGTTTATTTAATGACGTTTAGCTGGGACAGCCTTACGCAATTTGGCGGGACGAACAGCACTCTTACGGAGACCAGCACGACGAGCTGTCAAACGAGCTGGAACTTCTTCTTCGGCGACGGGGACGACAGCTTCTTCTTCAGCAACTGGGGCTTCAGCTTCAACTTCACCTTCAACGGGAGCAACATCATCGGTAGCAACTGGGACATCTTGTTCTGGTGGGCCATAGACTTCATCGGGTTGGTTGGGGATTTGTTCCTCTTCAGGGGTGGAGGCAGCAGCTTCATCGAAAGGCACTTCGGGTTTCAATTCATCAGCGCTGGGATAGGGAGTGACAACATCAGGTTCAGCAGCGACTTCTTGGCGGGCCAAGAAACGGGTGCGCTTGGCTTGGACGCGGGCATAACGAGAACGAGGTGCTTCAGCGGAACACAAGGCAATAGCCAAGAAGGCGACGAAAAGGATTTGCACGAATTTAGCCATGTTTTAGGTTTTGGTTTTGTGATTTGTTAGTTGAATAGACGGCAACTGATGTCGATTGACCACCGCCGGAGGGTATTTATATGAAAGTGCCGCGCTTAGAAACTGAACGAATTAATTGCTAAATTCAGTGCTGCATTTTAATACTCAAATTTAATGGTTTGTCAAAGTTCTGGTGATGGCAATGCTAATATCAGCAGCAAGTGCGAAAAACATGTTTGGCATAACTTAAGAATTCGCCACCATCATCAACAATTAAAACAACAACAACAACAAAAACCAAACAACTACCCCCAACTACTACTCACGCTCACATACAGTCAGCTTATATCATCGGTAACTGAATAAATTCTAGACAGGCCTAAACTATTTTTGGTTAGAACATCCGTCGTTTGAAGCAGTTTTTAGTCTTAATATGTCCGATAGAACAATCACAATTCAAGGCATCTTCCTTGACCCACACCCCACATTTTATTTATATTTTTCAAAATTCTTAGCTAACATGCGGATGGTTACTTATTTGTTTTGTATTGCCAAAATAATTCTGGGGATTTTATTGGCCACATTATAAATGCAGTTCAAATTCGAGCTAACCAAATTCAGGGAATAGCTAATTGATTGATTCGAATTGCCATGTACATGCCATGTTAAGTAAAATTAATTCATTTCCGTATAATAAACCGCCTCACCATCGACCTTGATATTTAATACTTCCACTTTGTTTGGCAAAAGTTTGCAAAACAAAGCTTTAAAAGAGCCAAATTAAGGTGCCAGAAGTCAGTTTATTACTTGGACATATTTGGAGGAATATAGACGGACGGCAATTTTTTTTGATTTCCCATCTATTAGAAGGAGGCTACAATGATGAATTTATCATTTCGTATAAAACTTCTTAAAATCCTATATTTAGATTCCAAAATCTATGTAAATATGTAACTAGGTCTAGCCATGACTGTCAGTTAGCTCCCCCTTGAAGCGTCGATTGCCTTCAGGTAATACATTTTGAAATAGTTTTAAATTAGAAATTTTGAAAAATGGGAACGACGTGTACTTCGCTTTTTTCTTTGCTTTGATATCTCAAGGCTACCTAATATTCATTGAGATATGTCCGAGCATGCATTGCGTCGATGCCATGCAATTCATCTTCAAATGAAACTGTTCATTTTATTTTGAAATCTTGTTAAGTTATAATGCCCATTTATCAACATTTTCTACGCTCAAGATCCTTGTTCCAACAAATAGGTGGGCGCCGAGAGGGTGAGTGTGCCTGTGTGTTTGCCTTTTTGATATAGAAGTCAATGGTAGCTCCATTGAATACAAGCAGGATTTGGAAAGACAAAGAAGAGGAAAAAAATAATAAGGATGTAGGGCAAAAATCCTTTCTATACTCTGCAATAATAAAACAGTTGTTGCTTTAGTAACCAAAACACCCAACAACAAAATAAACGACACACTAAAGCAGGAGGAGGAGCAGGACAAAAAATTCCTGGCAGAAGTAGAAGAAGAATTAAATTGCATTGTCATGCTAAAGCCAAACAAATTTATGCTCCCCAAAGACATAATAACAATGATAATTGGATGCTTGCCAATGATATGCATTTCACCATTTACACAAGCACACACACACACACGTTCATCCTCACACATTCTCAACCATAGTCATGGCCACGAAAACACATATACATAGAACAAAGGGATAACCATAACGCACATTTGCACGAACCAACGCGCCCACCCTCACTCACATAGCCACATCATAGATAAAGATCATCTATAAGGAACCGAAAGTGGTCTGGGCTCCTCCACCCACCACCAAAGGACTCAAAGAAAATAATAGCTCAGCTAGAACACCACCTAACAACAGAGCAGCTACCGCCTGCATTTTGTCTGCATTATAGCTCACTGAGTTTGCTTCTTCATCTTTCATTTAGCATAAGGACATTCATACAACGCCAGAGCCGAACAACACAGCAACAACAACTCAGCTCGAGAGTGTAATGCATCACATGGAGAGCCAATGCTTGCCGTATGAGACGCTCCTGGCTGTTTGCTGGTCACGTTGTAATTCCAACGAAACAAATTTGAGTGACTATGTGTGTTTTTTATGCATGTGTATATTTGTGTGTGTGTGTGTCTGTGTTTGACTGGACACAAACAACACAGTGTCTGGACAAACAATGAACCACCAGCAGCTCTGCTGCTGCCGAACTAAGACACCATGTATTGTAGTGGCAGTCTCAGGATATCAGAGATCATCATTTCAAGATTATTAAAATCAAACAAATGACTTTAACACAAAAGATGGATTTAATTTATTTATTTACAAACTGCTGGATTTAAGCTTGAGCCGGAGAAGGAGATGGCCAGACAAACCATAAAATTAATTTGCAGATTTCAGGTGTCATGTGGCAGGCGTCAAAGTGAAAAATACAATTTCAAATGTCTTAATGTGTTCTGTTGTACAAACTGATGGATGAGTAAAAGGAACGGAAACGAAGGACTTTTCGTATACGAAACTTTCAAATTGAGTGGAGACTCACTTCGACAATATTCTTGTTAAGAAGTCCGAACCATTTAAGAACCATAATGCAAACATAAGGTGCCTACAATTCCAATATCGGACCGAATATTACCAAATTGACATACAATGACTTTCAATTTTACTTTAACGCTATATGTATACTTTATTGAGGTTTCAGACAAATATTTCGAGGTTTATCAAATGGAATGACAAAATTCGGCCTTATGCGGCCAAATCGGCCAAATATAACAACTAATGCATTCTTTGTTTTTTATTAATATTTAAATCACATTAACCCCCCGTTACTCAGTTTATAATTACAACAAAATAATACTAACCCATTATTACCTACCACTTTCCATTGCCGATAATTCATCAGCTAATCTTGTTTTTGCAGCATTAAACGGATGTCACTGGTGGTGTGCACAGCTAATGTCCGATGTATTTACTCATCTGTATACCAGCGCCAACAACACCAACAACATAACCTCATCTGACACCGACCAGAAGCAAACAAAAACAAAACAGCAACGGAACTGATGAGCTACTGCCCTTTGAACTCCAACACACGGTTTCTGGGGAGCAAAGTATAACGAGCTAGGTTGCAGATCTTACACCTTAGATTAGACAGCTACATGACATTTTATTAAATTGGAAGGTGCGAATGAGGGAGATAGAATGGATGAAGAAATCGCAGCTGTATTAAGTTATGATAAAATGTATAATAAAACCACAAAACCATAAGAACCCATTTTAAAGTAGAAAAACAAACATTAAATTAAATGAAAAACACTATCTATGTATGTGTGATCTATCAGCCACATCTAGATTAAAAGTATCTAAAAGTAGGCTTTGTTTGAATTTGACCTAAAAGTATGCATCTAATTAAAATAAAACAGTAACAAAAGATTCGATTTATTCTTTGATAAACCAACATGTGTGTAAACACATACATATGTACGCATGCTTTAAAAGGATTCTGAGAATATTTACAAAGAAGTGATTTCTTTTACTTTTCATAGAAATCTACAAAGCAAAGCCTTAATGTATACAACAATTTTTTTTTTAATAAGCAATTTTTCTATTTCATTGGCTTTAATTAGTTTAAAATTTATGGCAAAAATAAAAAAACACACACACACAAAATCTACATATCTTTAATATATCCCAAATAAATTTGAATAGATTTTCACCTTCGCATAAACGATATACGTACACATACAGTGGAATGTGGCTACAGCAAACACTGGTTTGTAGAAAATCATTGTTAATCTTAAATGCAGAACTATTTGACGTATTTTGATATTAAAATATAATGTCTTTAATTCATTTTCTATTTATTATTGTTATTATTTATTTATTTTAATGTAATGGTGATGATAGTGTTAATATTCCTTGCACATACTCACAATGTTCAGTTAAATAAAACACCAAGTTTTTTCTAAAAATTTTGTTTACATACTGAAATGTGATCTGTCATCGCCCAGCGATATTGTGTTAGTATTACAATTTTATGTTGTCACGTATGCGTTTATTCACAAACGATCAATGAAATTCAGAACATGTTTCCATAAGCTACCGAAGATACATGTTAAATATATTGGTAACAATTGACTAAATTTTACCCTACACAAAATCGTTCAATAAATATTTCACGACAGAAATGTGTATCAAGTAACGAGAAATACATCGTTAAGATCGACTGGGCCGAACTTTGTATACCCTCGTCAATTAACTATTTATAAATACCTAATATTTGCCCGAACGCAAATATGGCATATATGTCAAAATCATGGATCTATATTGTAAATAGTCTACCAGGTGGGTTTTCACCGCCGTAGAAAACGAAATTCCAAAGTTAAAGACACTTGGTTTAAAAAATCGACAAGGACCTTCAATATACTTAAAATTGTGTTTAATCACTATATGTCTGCGAACTGAAATATTTTCCTCTGAATGCCTACTTAGAAAATAAAAATAGAAAGGGGGGCTCGACCTTCATTTCAAAATGAACTAAACAAATCTATTATACAAATATCGATCTCTATTGTGATTTCAAGAGAGAGAAGTGACATTTTACTGTGATCAAGAATCCCCAATTTTGTGTCCCGTTAAATTTTAATAGATTTGGAAAATGTTCTCTCAATTCTTGGGTTTCCTTTAATTCGTTTCATTTTATTTTTCTAAAAAAATATGTGATATGTTAATCTTCTTTGCAAATGTACATATGTATATAGATATTTAGGTAATAAAAAGTACTCCCAAGAGATATAAATAAAAATCGTAGCGCTATAGCTATACAAACATAAAAATCAAACAAAAAGACAATCAGTTGCATAAAAGCCTATTGCCACCCAATCACACACACGCACACATGCATATTCCAAGCAAATAATAAAAAAAGCCTTTTAGTATGTTCCCAGTAAACAATTTTTTCCGACTGCTCTGATTTTAGATTTTTTTCCGAAATTTCTGACGTTTTTTTCAGAAATTTCTGATAGAAATTGGTCCGATTTTCTAAACGTTTTTTTTTTAGAATTTCTGCACATTTTCCTGTGTTTTTAAGCGAAAAAAACTCGAAAAATGTACAAACGGAGAGAGTAGATTGTGTATTGCTCTGGCATATTCTCTCCCACATGTAAACGGATGGTGGTGGTTTGACACATTCTCTCCCATAGTAGTTGTTGTTGTGATCATTCATTTCAAGATCTCAACAACAACAAAGCGCAAAGCAAAAATGCTATTTGTTATTGTTATTGTGAACTGTTAGATTTTCCGTTGTAAAAATGTGCGTTTTGTTGTTGTTGTGAATCAGCCTCTTTCTCTTTCGTTCCCAAAAAAATATGATGGAAAAAAATTGCAAAAACAACTACATACCGGTTTTCTGTGTGCACTGCTTTTTATTTTTAGTTCTTGTTTAGCAGTTGAAAGAGAAACGTGCTTCGGTATAGTTGAATTAAAGTGTTTACAAGAAGTGTTCAAAAAGTGAATTAAAAATTTCCAGAAGGTGTTTAAAATTAAAAAACAAACAAAATTGTTTATTACAGGTAAGAAAAAATTATAAAAATGTCACGCCGATCTATCAAAAGAAATGCAAAAAAACAGGCTCAAGAATTACTTTGCAAATTATTGAGTGAACCTCATAACGAACCATTAGGTGCCAAAGCAAGTATTCCTGGTAGCGACTCCCGAGGAAAATTCCAAAATATACACCCACTTCACAACTGAGTTCTTTCAGTTAAAAATGACTGTAGAAAACGCCATGAAAGCAGTACAAATGAAAGGATCAGTATTTTCCGTTGAACAACTATGCTCCCCTGAAGAAGTATTAGACTTCGAAAGAAGACTGAAGGATAATTGCGAACTGAAAAACAAACTGGTAAGTTTCTAACCCACATTTCTTTAATAGGTATGTACTCAAATCAATATTTATCTACAGATTCAACGTATAAAAGCACAACCCCATGACGATATAAGGAAATTTGTTCAAGAAAATCTAAAACTAGTTTTCCAGACGGACGAAATTATCACACGATTTTCATGGAATAGTGCCAACAGAAATATACCTGTAAAAGATATGCATTACATCAAGCTTATAAGAGGTTTGTATTCGCTATTTAAGATTATGGATAAGTTAGATTACATGTACATATGTATGTACTTTAATTGTTATATAGATACAGCAATAGATCATATCCCGGGCACTGCTGCAAGTACGATAGAATTTCATATTAAGAATTTCTTTAATTCGGCTAAAGACCGCCAAAACAAACGAAAAAGAAAAGCAGAATCGAAAAAATCTCAATCGGACAAATCTGAATCGGAAAAATCTGAATCGTAAAAAATTTAAATAGTCCTGTGTATTATATTGTTTTTATTATACAGGGACTCAAAAAATTAATTGTACACTTCTAATATTTGAAAATAAACTCCAAAAAAATACTAGGGGTGTACGGATTTTTTTTTTGGTCACTGTACACGACACAAATTATTGAAAGACTGAATTAATTTTATTTTTATTTTAAAAAGATACATTGAATTACAAAAATTATATATGTATATAATAACAACAAATAATTGAATTATCTGTTATCTGTTCAACTAATAAATATAAATAATATAAATAATAATAAATTGTTTGTTTTTTAAATA
The DNA here is from genome assembly GCF_032173495.1 of Musca vetustissima. Taxonomy (NCBI): domain Eukaryota; kingdom Metazoa; phylum Arthropoda; class Insecta; order Diptera; family Muscidae; genus Musca; species Musca vetustissima. The sequence goes on from NW_026880467.1 coordinate 193,330, forward strand.
AATATGTGTTTTTTTCATTTTTAAGTGGTGTGACGATTTTTTCGATATTTCTTCCGAATTCTGAACGATTTCTTTCAGAAAATCGGAACTTTCTCCCGAATTCTGAGCGTTTTTTTTCAGAAAATCTGATTTTTATTCCGAATTTTCTTTCGAATTCTGCCCGATTTCTTTCAGAAATTCGGAGTTGTCCTCCGAATCTTTTCCGAAAATCTAATTTTTTCTCCTATTTTTTCACCGAATTCGGACCGAATTCGTTCAGAAAATCTAATATTTTTTCAGATTTTTTTCAGAAAATCTTTCCGAATTCGGTGACCACGTCCATACAACTTTCGTACCGAAATCGGAAGGAATTCGGAATCAGAATCGGACATTTTTTCAGAGATTCTGACAGAAATCGGACCGAATTCGGCAAAAATTGTTTACTGGGTTGTTAAAACACCCGAACACTTTGGCATCTGTACGTGAATGATGATATGTATATGTGTGAGTCTGTGTGTGTATGTGTTTTTGGCCAATGTGCATATAAATGACAAATAAAAACAATATTTTCTCATGAAAATTCAATTAAGCTGCTTGAAATGTTGTTAACACCTTAAATCTGTCCCTGTCTCACTCGTTCTTTGACGCTTTTTCATTTCACTCTCTCGCTCCCTCCCTCCCTCCATCCAAATGGCAAAACAAAAGTAACAACATTGGCCACATCACGAGCCCATATAAAATCCAGACTTACAAACATGCCAGGGTGCTGCTACGTGCACAAATGCCAATCATTACCATTTGTAATTTATTTAAGTATGCAGTTTCAGTGTGTGTGTACATGAGTGTGTCTGTGTGTTAGTGTTTCTACGATAATGATATTGTCCCACCTTTCCATCCGTTGTGTCAGGTGCTGCCGAGAGCAAATGTGTGATAATGTTGCCAAAACATATTGAATTTAAATCCTTTCTGTCACTACTGCACTCTTAACTGCAATTTCATGAACTAGATTGTCACGGATGTTTGTTCGGAATCTATGCCACCATGATGCCACCAGGTGTTCATTCTGTTTGCCACTTTGCATTGCCCCTTCTCTTTGCTACTTGTCGCTGTTCTTAAGTGTAGACCCCGTTTTCCCTGTTATGGCAAGATAATACTTTCAATTATATTTTTGGGTGCCTCGGCGGTGGGTTTTGTGTGCGCCAGCGAGAGTGTGTGTGTTCGGTAGAATTTTCACACAATTTCACCACATTGCCAATATTTTTTAGCTGTTTTGCGGATTTGCACATGTAATGAACCTTGGCATCCAACATATTTACAGCTGGTGTAGTTTTTGTTTTTTTTTTAGAAATAGTGATGCTTGTTCGGGTAATGATTTTTCAACCAAGATTTAAGTGGAAAATCGACCAAAAATTTAAATCAGAATTGGACATATGTAGAATTTTTTAATTAGGTCCATATGCTGAGGTTCTCCAAGGTGACAAACATTTTGTTCCGACTTGCACGATGGGGTTTCCTCCAAAAATGGAATCAAAAGATTATGGAAAGACCGGTTCACTTTTGCAGCATGTAATGGCCAATAATTTCATTTCCAGATATTCCAGTCTCTCTAAAAATATATTTTCTTCTATCTACAAAAATCACAATCAATTTTCGATTTATATTTTTATTCGTTTATATTTGTTTTATTCAACCTACATAACTATTGTCTTATATTAACGAGATTCGTTTAACTTAACTATCAAAGAAAATTATAATGAAAATAAAATACTGGTAATTCTGTGTCTCTAAACAACAATAAAACAACATTGAACTTTAAGCATTGTTGACCGATGGCTGTTACCAATTTTGAACGTAATTGACCAAAAGTGAATCATCCACACTGCTGGGTACAATTTCCACAGACTGGACAATTGGCTGCAGATGTAAATCACTGTCAACATCGGCATAGACACCACCATCCTCGATAATTTCAGTATCGGCTGTATCGACCAAAACATAATCCGATTCACTTTCGCTCAAAACAATTGCCTCCAATTTGGAATTCTTAACCTCTTTGGGTTGTTCATCCATCACTACCACAACAGGGGTGCTTTCGACCTTCTCTTCAGTGTTGCTGGAATCCTTTTTGGTGTCTTCATAGAGAGTGTCATTGATGGGAAATAATTTTGTTGTAGGTACAGCAGTTGTAACTTCGGGTACTTCTTCGTTTTGTTCTTTTTCAGCGTCTTCTTTAGTTTCTGGAGCCAAAGTAGTCACCTCTTCGTCTAAACTCTCATCGACGGTTGTGGTTTCAACAGTGGTGGCATCTGTGCTATTTTCTGAGGTATCCAATTCTTCAGATTCTTCGAAATTCTCTTCCGGCAATTTGGGTTTCTCCACCAATTTCGGAGTACTCAACAGCAACAATTTACCGAATTTCTCCTCTTGCACTGAATGTTCAGGAGTTTGTTTTGATTCCGAGGGTGACGAATCCATTAGAGTTTGATCCACAATTAGAATTGTAGCTTCCTCATCTCGCGTCAAAGCCCCCAATGATTCGGGCGAAGTGGTTGTCATCTCCTCCTCCATCTCCTTGATGTCATCAGTTAGAGATGCTTGAGTCGTTACATCCATTTGCTCCGTAATCGTATCCATTGTTGTCGCCTCCATCTTATCCTTCATTTCCTCCTCTGAACCATTGCGTATAACAGCAGCCTTTGCTGTGCCAGCTATGAGGCACACAGCCAGGAAGACAAAAACTTTCGGGCAAACCATTTTGTCAGATTTTCCTTTGAGATGTTAAAATTGTTGAGAATATTTTGAAACTAATTTGAAAACTGCCCGTCAACTGGGTTATATACTCGTAATCGGATATTCAGCCGAAACGAGTGACAAACCCCATTTTAGAACATTCTACGGATTGATGGGAATCACCGAGCAAATGGCTTCTTGCCAATTGTTTCATTGGGTGACCTCGAATGTGGCCAAAGTTGTGGTGCCAGATTTGTTTTGCTTTATTTGTTTGTTGTGTTCATGCGGAAGCCGGAAATGTAAGTAAAGTGAGCGATGACTGGATGATTCACTGCCTCACTTTACTTGTTTATTATTAATTAAAGTTTAATTAAATATGGTCATAAACAAAATCACCTACCGACCAGAAAAGTCCAAGCAAAGTTCATTACACGTCTTCAATAAAAACAAAAATACACGGCACAGTCAGATGGGCACGAGTGACTCAAAATGGCAGTCCGTCCCCAGGTTTATGTTTGTCTATTTCTCACTCTCTTCCCATACCCCCTCTATGGGTTGGGGGCGACATGCCGGTGTTGTGTTTGTCCACCTTTGATTCAGGCACGTTTTCATGGAACGAACCAACGACCAACTGACTGACTGGCTGACTTTGTATGCCAGGCACGTCAAAACATGTTGCCAACTGACAATTTAATATTAGAAGTATTTAATTTTTGTTTTCATGCCATGCGATTTATTTACAAGCATTTCATCTAAACTCTCCCCGAATCCCTTGTTCTTTGTTCCTAGTGATGATTGGAGTCTCAAAGTGTTGAGGGTACACTTTTCCATTTCATTTACGACATTCGTGTGGCAACTTCTTGATGTGGCGCCCCATCTATTGCGAGTCTGGTGGTTTCTGCACCCGGACAACCAACGATATACAGTTAGCGAATCTCCAGCCGTCACCTATCCAACAAATGCATGTGTGTGGTGTATTTCTATTTAGCAAACATATAGAACCACATCAACCCAGCTTGACAGTCTGGAACGACGACGCGATAAAGAACCAAACCATCAGCATTCATCAGCTGGAGCGAAACTTCAAAATCATTGAGTTTAGTATTTGGAAAACGGGGATATTTCTCCAACCCCAACAGGACCAACGGTCCTTGTAAATGTTTTCGCATACGGCGTTTGTTGGTGCTCTCTGGCATTCAACTCATTGAGAATTCGAATTAATGCCAGTTGACCGATTTGCTTTTATGCAACATTGGTCTCGTTTGATCTATGCATATACAAATGGTATCCTTTTAGACTACGATGTCCTTGTTCTTGGTTTGGCGTTATTGTGTGTGTTCTGCAATACACTCAGTTAAAAATATAGAAACATTTTATATTTTTAGACAATAGTATTGTCATTAGTTCTACAAGAAGAATCAGGCATTTAAGAATATTGTCAGAGGCGTTGCTTACTTCACAAATATTTGTATTTGAGACACATCCACAGACGTGGTTTAGTGCTTTGACGTGGACATAGTGCTTTAAGTCCCGCCCATAGGCGTGGCTTATTATTTAAAAAATCCTCATGGAAGTGGCCTAATATCTTAGTCCCGCCCATAAGCGTGGATTATTCCCCAATTATGTTTTAAGCCCCGCCCATAGGCGTGGCCTATTACCTAAGCTCCGCCCATAGGCGTGGCTTATTCCCCAATTATGTTTTAAGCCCCGCCCATAGGCGTGGCCTATTACCTAAGCTCCGCCCAAGAGCGCCCATAGATATAGCCTAGAACCAAACTCCGCCCATAGGCGACGCATAATACTTAATCTCATACAGACGTGGCTTATTTCCCTATTATGTTGTAATCCCGCCCATATGCGTGGCCTAATTCTTAAGTTCCGTTCATAGACGTGGCTTATATCCCAATTATGCTTTAAACTCCGCCAATGGGCGTGGCTTTTTCCAATTATAAAAGCAAAAGCCGATCAATTAAAAAATCGCACTACGGCCCGTTTGTGGCCTAAAAGTATGCAATACTTGTCTTCACAAACCAGCAGCCATAGCGAAAAATTTCAGTTTTTAAAAGATCGATTTTTGTGTGGTTTTTCATTTTTCGGTAATAGGCGCCCAGCACCGAACAGAAAGTATGTTTCGGAACATCGCTGAATTCAAATGCGAATAACAACTCAGCGAATACTTAACCGATTTTTAAAAATTTTGCAAAAATGGATTGAGGGAGATCTGAAGTTTTAATACACATTGGCAATACAGACATAATCTTATGTTATGTAAGAGAAAATTAGCATTATGTGAAAGTTGAAAAATATGTAAAATCTGGACGAAATGTAAACAAAGTTACATAAAAAACTGATCAATGAAACAGTCCATGACTTGACATATAACTGATGTTGTTTCTAAAAGGGAAAACAACATATTTTTTCTAAACAAAAAATAATATGGTATTAAAAAATGGAAGATTTATCAATACAATTCAGATGCAAATAAATGTGACATGATTTTGGGGCGGAAAAATTGTAAAGCTCCGCCGATTACAAGGCTGTGTGTCTATATCTTATTGTAGTTTACATGTTTTTTTCTCAAGATACTCTTCCATGCTTATTGTTCGGGCATAACATATCTAAAGCTTATCCAGATGATACTCTTTATCTCTTCTACTTTAATTCAATACGTTATTTGTCATTTTTCTTCGAGTTTAATGCCTGACTCTAATATTCATTCATAGAATTATTCTACCTTCAGTGCATGCAACGAAGTTTAGAGTTGTCTATGCATTCATGCGTTAAACTTGCACCATGACTTCAATTTCTTGTTGCTGTTTTCTTTTTTTTTCATTTTTCACTCGTTTTGTTAAATACGTACTAGTTGGACGATAGCATTTCTCTCGCATGCATGCTGTTAACCTTCGGTCTGTATGCCGTCTGTCCAATGGCATACATATATATTCAACTACTGCAGATAGCCAACACCAATCTCTGGGTATTTATGTGTGTTCGGGTGTGTGTGTGTTTGTCTAATTCGAGTATAACTCAAGTAAAAGGCATTAGTTTCGATTTTTCATTTAAATTAGAATACTGTTTGCTATGACTTATTCTACAAGGGAAAAAAACCAAGGCAACTGCTTGCAAAAAGAAGAAGGAAAAAGAGGAAACACACACACACACACATGTTTACAGAACCTTAAACGTCATCCTTTGCCATGCTAGACTGAGGTGTAATGGAGCATAACATCGTCGTCATCATCATCATCATCATCGTCGAGTTTTCAGAAAGATTAATGAAATTTCAGTTGTGGTTGGTTGCTTGACTGGATGGATGGCTGACTGGGTAGATGGTTGGTGTGTAGATGGTTGGCAAACAATTTCTCTCCTTCAAATATTGCAGGTCTTGTAAATACTGTCAATGTTCAGATGTACCAACACAGTTCTAAATCGTACGAGTATATGTTTATAATGTGTGTGTGTGTTGTAAAATCACACTCATACCCATAATTTCACATAAAGACTTTACAACTAAATGCAATTTAGAGAATTCCGTGGTAAATGTTATCCAGTTTGAGAGTTCTTAATGCACTTTCATACATTCGGTACACATTTACACACATATATGTATGTGTGCGTCTGTAATTGTACTTACTGTGATTAAAATTCGCATTCCAGGTAGCAATATTGATTGTGATTTGAAGGGAATTGTTGAAAGAATATTCCAAGCATTTTGCATGTCGTTCATCGAACATCGGAACAAATATGCTCGAGTAAAGCCACAGTTGCCAAACCAAATAGACTATAATATGGCATTTCTGGTACTTCGTAGATAAAATATCTCTTCGTAAGAAATGTATTAGTGGTCTATTCTTCTTATTCTTACCGATAATTAAATCTTTACCCTGTAGACGTACCCTGTATTGTATTGAATAATATTTTAAATGTTTTCAAATAAATGTAATTGAAATAATTTCATTTTAATTACTCAGTTATGGCTGAAACAAAATGTGATGGTTTTCCCTACTCTATACAAACCTTATCCCAAATCGTGTTCCCTTTACCAGCTGAAAAATATTATTGAAATATATTTCCTTTGAAAATAAAACACATTTTTTCTTTTGATTTCCATTAAATTGTGTTTTTATTGTTTTTTTTCCAATATTAATTTTTTTTCTTCTGATTTCTTAGTCCTTTGTATTGCACAGTAGTTTTGGTATTTGTTGTTTTTTTCAATAAATTAAAAAGAGAATTTTACTATATGTATTCGATATTCTTCATGGGACATTTGGCTAAAGTATAGAAAATAAATCTTTATATAGAGATTTTTGAATACCTTGGCCAATAAAATATATATATTTTGGAAAATCTACTACTTAAAAATACAGAAAAAGAAAAACAAAAACAACTATTGTGACTTAATTTGAATCTTATAAACAATACAACAAAAAAAAAAAAACAAAAAAAAATAATCCTATATTCGATTCTTATGTATGTCTATCATAATTAAAGGTGATCTACAATTATACATGTGTTTCAATTTCTGCTGATTTACTTAAATAAGTTATAGCATATGTATGTGTATATATATGTTTAAATGTGTTCTTTAGCAAATGTCTATATTAGATTATTATTATTTTATTTTCGTTTTTTTTGTTTGTATAATTATAAAATATTTGAAAGAGGCTTTGTTTTTTTTCTGTAGAATAAAAAAGTATTGAATTTTCTTCCATTTTCTTTTGTTCCTTTTGATATAGTTGGGTTTTTGTGTGTGTGTGTGTGTTTTTTTCAGTTTTTCCATTAGAGAGAGAATATATAGAGTACTTAGTATAATATCAAGTATATGTGTTTGTATGTATTTACGAATATATGTATTGTTTGTAATATTGTTTGTCCATGTTTATTCTTTTATATATATATATATATATATATATAAGTATGCATTTATGTATGTTTGTATATCTATAATTATATAAATGTTCGGTGTATATGTGTATGTGTATATGTCTATTTATATAGGTAATGCAAATTTCTGTGGATATGCTAAAATTCGTATTTATTTGTAGTTCTCAAAAAACAAACGTTTATTTATTTAAGAGCAAGAAGTAACATGTACAAATAAAAAATACGAGAATATATGATCAAATCTAATGAAATTTTATTAAACGAAAATAATAATTAACAATTGTTAATTAATTATTTAACAATTGTCTTTGGAAAAACTCAATTGTGTACCGCTTGTACGAAACGATATTGAATTTCGACAACAACATAGGATCACAAGGAGTTATATTCGAACTCTGATATACAGAATTCTTACAAATTGTGACAAATATCACCTTACCTACACAAATGTCCTCGTGTGTCATATATGTTTATATGTAGGTGGAATGATATTTTACAGAAAATATTTCAGTCCGTTGTTCTTTTCGTTGTTGTTGTTGAAGAAAACTAACACAGATTATTTGTATGTCTAGCTCTCTGTCCATCTGCCAGTTTGTCAGTTTATCTGTGCTGTTTGTTGTGTGCAGTGATTTACTGTTTGCTTTGCAACCATAAAGTGTGCCTTTCCCAAAACATTGGCCAACAGTTCAATGAACAACAACAAATGTCACATACAACAAATACAGCCACCACACACACACACACACTCGCATACACTTGCAGATCGAAACAGACAATAACAACCACAATAAAAAATATTAAAAATTAATTAAATATTATGCAAATATTTTCCATAAATATTAATTAAATTGAGTGTATGTGCATGTGTGTGGGTGTGTGTGAGCAACTGTTTACATGTGCACAAAATTTATGTAAACAATATTTGTAATACATACTTACTGTATGTGTGTATGATCAATGAAATTGTTTATTAGCGTTCTAGAATCCCGGGAAATGAATAAACAATAATAATAATATGTAGATATAAAAAACATTGGATTGGAAAATATATCAATTGAAAAATTCCATTTGTATTTAACGATATGTTCGGAAAGCAGTTTTACATGTTTCCATATATTCTGTTCGGTGAATGTGTGTGTATGTGTTTGTTTTTCTTTTTTAATTTTGAAAAGGAAGCTCCATTAATTGTTTCAAGTGTATTTTCTTTCACATTTCAGTTGAGAAGAAAGTAGGGAAATTTTACATTGAATTTCTACTTAATTAAGTTTAATTGATTTCTAAATTGATTTATACGTTTTTTTCCACTAAATTTCCATTCGATTGATATTTAAGTATGAAATTACAAAAAAATTAGATTCGCTTTTCTTTGTTTCGGATGTCATATTCTTGAGTGGGGGTTTTCAACTATTTTACCTTTTTTCTCCTATTATTTAGACTTTATTGCATTCGTTTCGTTTTTTTAGACAATATTGTGGACCTTGGCCGACAGACAGTTGTGTAGAACAAATACGACGGGTTTGGGACAGCATTCCATATCCAGTTCCTTAAAGGAAAAAAGTTGCAATTAAGAATAAGAAACAAATAAGCAAATCAATTCATACAAATATTTTATAACCAAAATATTGTTCTCTTATTTATACAAATTTAATTTCTTTCTCATTAATGCTACTTACAATTTCACCATCATCGCCAAAATCCAAAAACAGCATCCGGTTGCCATCATCTGCCGAACCGCGTAATTTATCAAAAGGAAATTGCCATAATTGGGTTTTCGTTTGAGCTGGTGCCGCATAGCCGCATTCGTACAGACAAAAGCCACGATTTAGGTGCACAACCAATTGACACTGCCTGCCCTGGTACAGGCAACGAAATGAGAACTCTCGCTGATAGTTGACCGCATTATGGGAACCTTGAACTAAGGCTCTGGCCCAGGCCGCCATATCACGATGGGTCTCCGAACGCAACCAATAGACCAGAACACCACGTGTTGTACCGCATCTAATGCAGAATACTGTCGATTGCTGTCCCTGGAGAAGAATCAACCCCAACAACAAGTAAAGCAAACGAAAACAAAAAATGAGAAAAGTGAAAAAAAAGCAACGAGAAATTTGTAGTTCGCGAATGTTGAAGGTTGTTGTTATTGTTTTACTTACATTCAAAGAAGAATTATTGCCGGCACCTGCTAATCTCGTTGTGGCCAATGCAAAACTTTCTAAAGGCCGACCCCATGCTTCCACCGACCACGGTGCACTTTCGTATATCCTAAAGCATTTCGGCGCCATGGAGAGTATGAGCAAAAGGGGGCAGCGGAGGAAGCAGACATAAAATAAACAACAACAGAAAATTTATATTAAAACAAAAACTGGATACCATTGAATGCATGAATGAATGAGTGAATGGGAAATAAGGTTACACATAAATTACATTTTGTGAAAACAAAAGTTGTGATAGCATGACCAACAACAACAGCAACAACAAAAAATAACCCAGAAACGCCAAGTACAGGATTTTCTTACAAAACGTCGGTAGTATTCATTAATGCAGACATTTTCTCATGTTACAAACAGACAAAACATTAAAAATTTTAACAGCATTGTCCATTTCGTATATAAATTTTATGAAATAAATTCTAAAGATTTATGTACAAACAACAAATTTAAAGGAAGATGACAGAAAAATAAATAATATTTGAGCTAAGTAGTAAGTAGTTCGTTTTTATGAAGATTTTTTCCGCATTTTTGTTATTTAGTTGTACAAAAAATTGACTAAATAATATAACATTGTCTCCCACTCTCCCCCACAATGTTTTCAATACAAATAACAGAGAAAAAGTTCAAAATAATATTCATTAATCTTTTACAGATTCATTTCATTGGATTTTTGGCCTTTGGCTTTATATCATTCTCTATGACAAAGTAATTGTCAAGTTCTTTATCTTTTTCGCATTTTTTTCTTGTTTCTTGATACATTTCTTTGTTGTTTTGCTTTCAGAGCGTGTTATTAATAACTAAGGCCTTAGTTGTTCTCATTGCTCATTTGATTTACTTGAGACGTTTTGTCAAGGCAACTGTTGTTGTTCTTGTTTTTTTTTTTCTTTTTGTAGTTATTCCACTCCACGAGAGCTCATCAATCAATGACAAATTAGCTCCTTATTTCCCTAAACACAAAACAAAAGATTTGTGTCATGCATACCATGGGCTAGGGTATGGACCCCACACCAACACTGAAAGGAAGAACATGATTATTTGAGCTTATTTCTTTGTAGTAGTTGTTTTATATTCAAGGATTTGTTGTTGTTTTTTTTGTATTTATTTCAATTTCTTTGTTATTTTGCATTAAACGATAACAACACATTTCTTTCGTTATGCCATTGTTTTGTATATTGTTGATTATCACCCTATCACTCTCTCTTGCTCTTTTTACTACTCTTTTGAATGTCTCCCCTCCTTTCAATGTTGGAGTGCTGACATTTTTCACAACACTCAGCAAAATCTCAACGGGAAATGCAGTATTTTTCAGGTTTTTTATTTCCGTTATTTGCTTTATTTCCGTTTATTTGCTCTGACGGGGAGTGAGAGTCAGAAAATTCCCCACAGAGAATATGTGTGAGTGTGATCTTTTATCTTGTTTTATATTCAAAGTTATTGATGACTCTATGTATGGGACGGGGGTGTGGCTGTGTGTATGTGTGTACGTTGGGAGCTATGAATAAATCTATGCCCATTTAAAGTTCTTGTCATATTGATGTGGTTTATGAGAATTCTAGCCAATATTCATGTGAGCTCATATGTATATGTGTGTGCATGTGTGGGTATAGAGTAGAATCTTTTTTGACACATGTCGTTTATTTACTGTTTGTATTGTCTTTTTTTCCTTCATATTTTTTACTCTTCTCATGCTCTCTTGTCATCTGCATATCGACAATGGGCAATAACTAAGAATTGTAATATTCAAAAGTGAACAGAAAAAAATTGAAAACAGCAAAATAACAATTTCCTGCAATTTGACTTTTCAGCAAGAAGTTTGTTTAGAAGCATTCAAGTCCACGCATGTGTAGGACACACATTTACACAATGTGGCAAATGTGGTAGAGGAGTAAATCTACAATTTGTGGGTAAATATTTTAATTGAGAGTTACAGTTTCATGTGTGCAGTGATTTTTATGAGATATGTTAGTAAATTTGTATATTAAAAATTACTTGAGCCAAATATCGAATTTTATCTTATTTGCGGATATTTTTGCCTGGGAGTACGTGTTGTAAAATAATGTGGACGACGGAGGACTGTTCATTTTAATATAATCAGAATTTAATTTTAAGATCTTAATATTTAGCAATTGTTAAAATTATTCATAATTGCTTGCTTCTTTCGCAATAAACCCTTTTTTCTTGAACTTTTCAATACACCCTCCGTTATTATCATCAATATGTGCATTGTGTATTGCTGAATACAAAATACAGATTTACCATTGCTAACGAAGAACATTTGACATATTGTCTGTTACATGGAAAAATATACAACAATCTCAAATAATAATAAGACTCATGCATTTATATGAGTCAAGAACAAGTACATGCACGCATATAAACACACACACACAAATATCTTCTATCTTCCGGCAAAAATTCAAGCAGATGAACATCTGGACATATTTCTTCGTCTGACTTTGTTATCGGCAGTCACTGCAGCACAAAAAAAAAAATCCAATAAAATATTTTTTGTATGGTGATAAACATGGTCTCACACACATACACAGCAAAATAGTTTTCACTTGTTATCTGAGATTTGTCAACAACAGGAATTTCATTTGCCAACCCTCATTGTCAAGAGGTTAAATAACTTTTTCCACACAACAATGCCGACTGTTGGCAGGAACTTTTAATTTAATATCGAGCAAAAGGCCAATGTGTTAATGTTGACAAGGAAATGTGCAAATGTGGAGACATTTTTCTTGCTGTCGAATCGGAAAATCGTTGAGGGCTAAAGAGTAAACCACCACAATTATTTGGTCAAAAGTTCAGATTTTCCATAGAGGAGCAAATAAATTGGAAAGTAATTTCAGGCAATAAATAAACAAATAATAATGTAACTCATGCGCCAAAGTGTCCGAGAGTGTGTGCGTATGTGTACTGTTGGCGTCGGATCATACGCACCCCTGGATTTAATTTGGTTTAACAACAAATTCAGTTTAATAGATAGTTCTTTAATTATTCGCTAAGCAGTGTGTGTTGTTGGTCATTTTTAATTTTCCTTTCTCTCTGTCTCTCTAAAAATCCCAAAAACCCTTTTAATAAAAGAAATTATGACAAAGTACAACCTAAAACAAGATGAATAATGAGATGTAACATAAGAAGAACATACCTTAACTCACGTTCGGTTACAGCCACAAATATGGGTTGCCATTTATCATTTTCATCAGAACTTTCTGAACTAGAACGACCACTTGGCTGCAAACGAGAAAACAAAAAGAAAAAGGGGAAAAATAGAAAAATTGCATACAAAGTAAAAAGAAAACGGCCGAAATGGGGTACCATGAAACGAAAGACATGGCAATGTGCAATTGAACTTAAAACCAAAAGAACGTGGGGGAAATCGTACAAATGAAATGGAACATAATGGGCATAAGGATGCCATAAACTGTTGGTCTCCTCTTTGTCTTTTTCAAAGAGAATCCTTCGCCATGCTGTTGAAAGTGATATTAGAGGAGTTCGTTTTGGCGACTCAAAGTGCAAATTGAAAAGAAACAAGAAGTCCATTAAGATAAAACTTACCACTTCACCACCACTGCCGGCACTTGTTGTGGTACCTGTCATGGCATTATTGCCGCCACCCAGGCCACCACCACTTGCATTGCTGGCCCCACTGCTGCCACTTAGGCGTCTGCTCAGCCAGCCAATATGTTTGAGTTCGCCGATGACATTCATTAAAGCTCGATTGGCTTCCACTAAAGCACGTTGAGTCGAGCCACTCATGGCACTGTGCAAGGCATTAAACCACACCAAAGCCTCGGCCGAATCGGCAGCGCGCAATATGCACGAATGTACACCATCCGGTGAATGTAATTCCAAGCAGCGATTTTCTGAAACGAGACATCCACCACCACATCAACAGGCATCATTAAACATAGACAGACATACATACAAATTTGGTCTTAATTTCTATGAAATTATTTTCAAATAAATATCAAGTGACACATGTTTGCAACACTTCAAAATTCCCACCACCCTCACTTCACAATTTCCCCCATCAAACACTAAAAGTCTCCTTGTGGAATCATTTTAGTGAAAATTATTTTTTAATCATCGTCGTGCCGTCAGCTTCGTGCTTTTGCGAAAAATACACCAATAATACGACGGCACAAGCAGCAGCAAGTCATTAAAATTTTAAGTTGCTATAACTTGAAGTAGCTTCGTTCGGTTCATGGGTACAGCTTTGGATCCACTGCCGTTGCTGATGCTGGCATTTTACATAAAAAATAAGCCCCAGATGTTTCTCTCGAGTGGCAACGTATTTTCCAGCCAAATTACAGGGCAGGCTATACTACAATCGAGAAGCAAACGAAGCAAACTTTCAATTTTCCTCTACTTGCCGGTTTTCAAAATGTTGTTATTTTGCTGTAGTTTATGTTTCTCATGATTACGTTGTTGTTGTTGCTATTTCTGCCTTAATGATGTTGCTTAGACATTTGTTGTTGTTGTTGTTGCTGTCTTCTATTTAATGCAACAGCTTTAGATACACATCCATGCCATACAGAAGTCGCACACACATACATATATTATGTGTGTAGGTGTGTTTGAATTGTGACAGTGTTAAACATTTTCTATGAAGGTTCTACTTTATAAAATTAAATAATTAAATTATAAGAGAAACAAATACATCTTCCCCAGGAGATTTTCATAGGGAGTGGAAAGAAAACTTGTAGAGAAGGCAAATATAGATAAAACCGTGTATTCTTCTTTCTGAATAAAAATCTGTACATAGTGCTTCAAGACTAATTCTGACATGACAAATGTGATTTTTTGGGACTTTCCAATTAACCAGCTATTTTCCAAATTCGAATCGATATATTTCCCCCTTCATATATATATATATATATATATATTGCATATAAATAAATTGTTCCCTCAATTCCATTATATATGTACGTTTTAAAATACGATTTTCGTAAGAACGCCAAATGGCTTATAGGACAATTATGTACACAGTCGCAGATATGTATATGAAGCCGTCATCATTAATTAAGGACTACTTTTTGTGCACATATTCATCATCGGTCGTAGTCATCAGCACCACCACCACAACAAACCAAATAAATTACTTGACAAAACGAAAACTTTTGATAGAATTTTTATGCATTTCGGGTTTTTGTTCGGCAACAATCAAGACACATTTTATGGTCATTTGGCTGAAAATGTTGAGAAACTTTTAAGTCTCTCTCTTTCGGCACTGTTGCGTACAAAAACACAGAAGATTTCACACTTAACGCTTGTCGATGCCAGCAAGTAAAGGGAGGGGGAGGGAAAGAAATTCTACGGTAGTGTGGGAGTGTATGTATATTTACAGACTTTGGGAATTAATTAAGTTTTCTTGTTGTTTGGGGAATATTTTATCATCCTGGTAGACAAACAGTCACACACACGTGCACACCGACCCACCCACACACTCACATTTTCAACAACAAATAGCAAATAAAGCATTAAATGCAGCATAATTTGAGGCTAAAAACTCTACAATTGCACCATCAAACCACTTTGGTAAATATTTTTCTAGGGAGAGAATGAGATTGAGAGAGAGAAGAGGTTTTAAATGTTTCAAAGGAAACACTAACATTACTAAACATCATGTTCACACACGAACACACTCACGTGTATACCGTGTACTGTGTGGGTTACATGTGTGGACTGGCTTCCATGCATTACACATATGGTGGGAAATTTATTTTTGTAAAGCTTCAGGTAGAACGTAGCGTTGTAGTTCCCCTCTCTGCCTACATGTCTGTTTGTTCGTTTGTTTGTTATATTGAACAGGGAAATAAACTACGAGTTAAATGAGTTTGCTGTGTTATTCTTCCGTTTGCTGCTGTGTGGCCCATGATGATGAGGACAGCAGCATAGTTGCTATAGAAAGTTAACCCTAATGATGTTGCCGTTCCTCGTGCTGGTGATGGCGATGATGCCTAAGTTTTGAAACTTAAATTGAGTTACAAACTCTTAACCCCTCCACAATACAGCGGCAAAATATGTACATAGCTCCACATTGGACCAGCAAATTCGCATGTTTTGCAGCCAAAGCTGTTGTGTATATCGCATCGTATAACTGGCATAACTAAATGCGTAACAAGGCTTTTGTTTGCATGTATACACTATATGAGTGTGTTATTTGCCTATACAACTACAACTACAGCTACAAAACACATAGCAAATCATATCAAATAACAATATTAAAACTTATTGCAAGTTTTGCAATTTAAGCTCGAAAAAGTTTCTATTTCCATTTTTTAAGCTGAATTATGCGTACATAATCGATGACAGGTTGTATAAAACGATTAAAACTTTTTCATTTTCCCCATCGTCGACGTCGTCTGCGTCTTCTATTCATTCGTGTGGTTCCTTTCTCACCCACCAACCAACCAATCTCACATCGAAAAACTAAAGATCAACTGTTACATATTCTGCTGTGCCAACCACCACCAGTGCAAGTCATGGAAACCATAAAGTTTCACTTGGGTTTTCAAGTTTTGATTTGTAGTTTCAGCATCGCCAACAACAACAACAACAAACTCTACAAGAAATGAAAAGACACAACTGATTCAATTCAGTTTCGAGGAAATCGTATTTAAGTCAACATATGTTACCCTGGCCATGAATATATAGCATCATAGCAACATCATGTCAAGATGTGTCAAAACAAATTTCTGTCATCAGGAGTAGTGGCGATGGTGATATTGGAAATGTTCTTTTGTTGTGTTTGCTCTTTCTAAATTGATGGCAAACTATTGCCGACCACCACTTACAAATGGTATGCAATAAATTAATCCATGTCAAAATAATTGTCGATGAAACGACGTGGTGAACGAAATTAAGTTTTGAATTCAACATTTAATATTCACAAATTCTAGAGATTGAATATAATGTCTACGCATTGCTATTCGACAGGTATTCATGTGTATTGAAGGTGGAATAAATATTAATCTATAATAGAAAATTTATTTATATAAATTCCAAAACTACAGGTATTCAAGGTATACTGTGTTGATACACTACAATTCCCTTAGTAGATGATCTCTAGATGGCAAATGAACAAAATTCTCTGGCGCGTATTAGTGCTGTCGTATCGTATACGCGAATGTAGAGATCTAATCATATGAGTCAACTTATTAATGAAAAAATGTTTTAGAATATGGATATATGGGCCTTTGATTTAATATATCCCATTTTCCGTACGTTATGGTTGAGGGTTTGACATAAATTTACTCCTTAGGGCCAAATGGCTCGATTTTTATACACGAGAAAACAATTTTTCAATATGTTTATACATGAGTTTTGCCGATCTCTGAGCATAGACAAATAATTAAATTATATCTCTCGAGCCCCGCAATGTCGAGGAAGTGTATATATAATTCACTCTTCCCGATCTTATATATTTGTTGTGCTTTAAAACTCACCTGGATCGATATATTTTAAATTCCGTGCCAAGTGCGTTAACTGCAACGGTATGTAACGTGTATCAGCTCTTGGTGTTGTCTTCGGTGCAGGTGGTGAGGCCGATACCCCGGGTCCCAGTGGGCATAAGAAGGCTCGTTGTAATTCCCAGCCAACTTCAGATATTATGCTGGCTTTTCTAAAGTAAGGTGTGACTTCTCGTAAAAATTTTACTGAAATGAAAAAAAAATGAAAAGAAAATCAAATTAATTCCACAATAAAATTGTACTCTGGAGAGTAGAAAATTAGTGTTGGGCATGAAATCCCTTAATCAGAACCCATTCAGGTCCTTATGTTTAACAAGGGGTTTCGTCTATATAAACAATTGTCAATTCGCCAATTATTGTGGCACAGTGTGAACAGGTCTACTTTTTTTATTTGTTATATTTCCATTCAAACCCCTCTACTAGTCCATAACCATGTTTTTGTAATATCTCCCATTCGATATAATAATCAAAAGTCTATAAATTCAACAAAGTTTTCTATATAAAAATTAACAAACAAAAAACAAAACAACAACAAAAACAAGTTGGCAACAATTTATAACCATGTCTTTAAACGAACAATGCACCAGACTATCAATATTTTGTAGACAATTAATTTTAAAGCATTTTTTGGCTATCAAATGCGGTAACCGAAATTTATGAGGCTCGTAACAATTTCCTTAATGTTAATGTGTGTTCGTACTGATGTGTGTGTATGTCTGTGCCTGTGTGTGTGCACATGTGCATTTATGTTAACAACAATTTAAAGGGAATTTAGTTTTACATGACGGCCAATAAAACCACTAAAACAATCAGGCAACAACTTTAAACGGCAACTATTGTTACTGTGTTGCTGCCACAGCAAAACGGGGACACCGAAGAAGGAATGGAGTTGCGAAATTGCTAGTAAACAATAAACCCGAACTCCGCGCAAATACACACACACAGCTACGCCAAATAGAAACTAGAAGACAACATAATGCCACATAAAGAGCCTTCACGAGTGAAATTGAAACTTTAAACCTCAAATGGCGACAACGTTGGCAACAACAAAACCAACAGCAGCAACAAAAGGAAGAAGGAATAACAATGGCAACAAGGACGAAGACGAGCTAGAGCTCAATAACGACAACAACGATGATGAAGACAATCACACAAGAATGCAACCAAAGCAATTGAAACAAATATAGCTAGCTGAAACGACAATAACAACAACAGCAGCGACAGCGACAACAGGGGCAACGACAACGGCAATAATGTCAACGACAATGTTAACGTGTAAATTCATTATGTCTTCCGTTTGACTTCCCTTAGCAATATTAGCAGGAGCAGCAGCAGTGCTAACAACCAATGACGAAAGACAACACCAGCAACAACAACAACGACAATAATTTCAGCTGCAGCTGTATCAACAGCAATGCCAGTCAAAAGAAACCAAAAGCTTGAAATGAGAAGAAAAAACACACACACATACAAACAAACAAACAACCTTGCATTTGGCTTGGAAAATTCAACATTTCCGTTCCATTCCATTTTTAGAACAGAGTGCCAGCAAACACTCACTAGCACACCATACACCCTATTGGGCGGGCTGGTGGGAGACACCAAACGGCAGCAAACTTAAATGCTAAAATAAGGCACGCGTCAATGCAATGCTAAATGTATTATGTGCATGTGAATGTGTGTGTGCGAAAATTAGTGTGCCAATGTGGAAGCCCAAAAATATGCTATACGAGAAAGAGTCACACACACACACACACACTTCTGCACATATACACCGCCATATGCCGGGAATACAACTACATAGTAGTAGTAGAGCATTATCAATGAATGACAGTCACACACTCATAATACGCTTGAATGAGGGACATGGGAACAGTACGCCACCAGCGTGTTAGAATGTTATAAATATTTAGAAAAATTGAAAAAATATAATTATACAAATACATATTTTTCAATAGCTACGAACTATTTTTTGAAATTGGGCTTAATTCTTAAGTAGGCTAGCCATATTGTTTAATAAATATGTGCGGGACGACTAGATACGGCTATTATATAAGGTCAAAAAAAGACCAGATTTAACTCCAAGTTACACTTTCCTTCTGTTGTGCAAATTATTACATTACCTAAAGGGTTAACAATTATAATTTATAATATTTGATCCAACAAATTTCCAATATTTGAGTTGCCCTCAAGACAGAAGTCATAGACAATTTACGTGGAAATTAATCTCGTTTCCATTCTAATTTATCCGCACATTTTTATGGGTCTTATATCACTGTCCTCTTACTGTAGTTATATATATATGTATTTGTATCAATGTGTGTGTGCTATGAGCTCAATGTGTATTTTAAAAAGGCTTTATTATTGCCATTGGTGTTTGACGACGATGGTGTTGCGGCAGCTTGTATTGCTGACTTCTAAAAAGGAAGTTCGAAAGCAAATTAGTTCCGCCAAACTACAAAACACACTCACAATTATGCTCGCACACAAACTCACACACACACACTCTGCACATACAAATACAGACACTAACGAATGCCTTGAAACGTTTGCAATTTGCCAACTTTTAAATAATTGTCATAATAATATGAAAATATGAGCATTTATGTTATATAGGTGCAGTTATGGCGGATGTTTAAGTGAAATGTTGTTATTATTAAAAAAAATACTTTTTTTCTCGTTTTCTCTCTTCTTGCCAGCAAAAAAAAATATATATATATATATATATATATTATTGCAGTGTTCGTCAGCCAGACCCAATTTTTTATGTTGACAAATTTCTCTGGGTTTCCAGTATTTCACTAATACTTCTCAGTTTTTTTGCAGTTGTTGTTGTTCATTCTGTTGCAGAAAACCATATTTGTTATCTCGCTGCGGAAGAAGGTCCTTTACATGGTGCGGCAGACCATGATGGCATAGCATGTCGTGGTATCTTGGCAACTGCAATTACGTTGGCATTTGCATTTTCAGCACAATATAGAAAAGTAAAAAAGACGAACCTTTAAGAGCGGCAAGTTTTTCGGGCGGGCATTATCAGAGTAATGGCAGACAGGAAACCGGAAAAACGTCATCAGACCAAAAAACGTATAACTTTAGTGTGCAATATACGACTATTGCGTTCGCCGTTTTTTTTTTTTTTTTTTTGGTGACTGGGATTTCGATAACAACCAAATTTTGTGTTTCTTTACTTTGTGGCCTGTTGCAGAATGTTGGAGGTTGATTTAAGAGTTGTCAAACAAACAGCAGTATAAAGAAACACAATACTACAAAATATTTGATATTTCCTTTCCACGCTTCTGATTAAATAATTTATAAAAAATTGCGAACGCCATATTATTTTGTAGAACGCTAAGTACGTAGCCAAATTCGAAATAATCATCTCGTTGAGAAAATTAGTAACTGGAAATTATTTTGGCATGTCAAAAGACGTTACCAGAAATGTTGAATTGTAACTGCTGGTTAAGTGGTTTATAAAAATTAAGACCGATAGCAACTACTTCAAAAGAGAAATACTGGGCAAAGGAAGAAATTTCCAAATCTTTCACAGTAATTCTCCAGCAGGACGTTATACACAACAATTTTAAAAATGTAATGCCACAAATATCCATTTGATTGCTGCTGACGAGTTATAGTCATTAAAATCCGAATTATATTCATTGTATGTATTTATCACACATTGCGTATACATAACGACAACACTCATACGCAGCCATGATGACATTTCTCTGAGTGTTTTAATCGAGATTGTATAACTGAGTAGATTTTTTCTTTATGTACTCTTCTCATTGCTGTTTTCATTTACGAGCTGCAAAATAAAGAACAGCATAAATATTCACATGCCAACGTATTTATTGCAAAATATTTCGTGGTTTCACGATTACGACCCAGTAATGACACAAATCTTTTCTATTTTTTAAGGGGGGATTTGGCATTGTGGGTATGGATTATGCATGCTTGTTGACATGGTGGCGACACAACCATATAATTCAATCTCTCCCTCCCTCTGTATCTCTCTATCTCTTTTCGTTAGATATCCATAAAATGAAAACTTTTTAAATTAAAATACCGCACAATAAAAGTGTGCAAAGTGTACGAAAGGAAAAAGGACGAAACAATTTCCTGTGGCTTTTAAATTTCTAGTGTTGTGGCAAACATTGTTAATTATCAGCCTCGGCAATGGGGTTTTATCATTAACTGGGTGGCATGAAAAAGGTTCTCTCTGGTAACCAATCCATCCATCCACCCCGGCATTTAAATAATTTTATATTTGATATTTTCTTTGAGTTTGTGTGTGTTCTAGGTTACCCTGTGAATTTTGGTTTAAACTTTTAATATGGGTTCTAGTTTTTTTTTAATTTTTAACTTGCCGCTCAGTTAATTTTAATGTTTTGCTGCCTGTGACAGTCAACAAATGTTTAACAGTATAGCTTCAACAAGTATTCATTTTGCCTAAATCTTCTTAAGCTTCATACCTAATTTATGGTGGATGTTGTTCACATTTTGGGAGAAACAAAGAAACCTTGTTTATTAAATAAATTTGTAGGCATAAATCTACTACTTTTGCCATTTTTGGAAAGTTTAAAAAAAGCCCCGTTTCCATACCATATAAAAATTAGACGAATTTAGGAGGACAGAAACCGAAATGGCTTTATATTCAATAGGTTATTCCTTGATAAATTTCTTAAGAAAAGTTGATGACCTGAAATATCAATCATTAATTGACGATGTGTTGGTTTTAATCTAACCAATGTGTGAATATGTGGTTCTAAAACCAACCATAAGATCGTATTTTCTTTTTTAACATCATGTATAGTATTTTTGATCTCACACTGAACAGTGCCCAAATTACAACAATGTATTTTAATAATTCATTAGATCATTTTCCTCTTCCTTCCAACTGTAAACATGATGAGTGGTTTTCAAGCTATGTCAACAATGCCGCAAATACCAATGCCACAAACATTTTTTTCCTCAAATCATTCATTTAAATCCCCTCTGATGTAAGAGAATTTCTTTGCCTTCACTATTTTGTATAATGTTTCCAAATAATCCTTCATCGAAATCCATCATAAATCTATGGATTCTCTACTCAACTGTGTTTAAAGGCAGCGGCAATTTACAGTTGACACCTCTTACCGCAAAAACCAGCATAGCTTGGTTTTTGGCGAATTCAATTCATTATCAATAATTATCCATAAACCTATATCGATGAGTGAGAGCGCGTATTTATATTTGTCTGTGCGGATTTAGATTCATTTGCTATGGATGTGTGTATACGTGTGTGTGTGTGTGTGCTTCCGTTTTTTCTATCATGAGTATTTTGTGTGTGTGCATGGCTAAATTGTACGACCATGACCATTAATTCCATCAATTCAATTTTTCTTTCTATATTTTTTGTTCGATGAGAGTGTGTACGTGTATTTGTGTGTATGTGTGTGTGCACACGCTAGTAGCCACAACCCAAGAGAATAGACAAATATACATCTCTGCAAATTGGCAGATGGATGGATTAAAAGCATGCAAATGTGCCAGTAATTAAATGTAACGAACCAACACACACGCACACACACACATGGATGAGATATCATCCATACAAACATACAAAGATATTTATGTATGAAATATTAGCATTATTGTTATTGATAGCATTTCAACAAATTAACAAATATTGATGATGTAGAAGAATCATTGCATAAATTCCCATACATATAGACATAACTATGTATGGACGAGAACACACACACTCTCACACATAAATCTACATATGTATATGCATATATATGTGGCATAGATTATGGAGTATAAATATCCGTCATAATGTTATTATTATGATTTTAGGATTAATTTCATTTCTTATCAGTTCTTGGTACAATTTTCGTTATAAACACACACACACACACACCACCACCACATTACACACATCATCATATGTATATACTCAAATTATTATTGCCAATTAAATGACTTAATAAAATATTTTGTTCGTATGTATTCCCATAGAACTACAATTTCGCTTAGTAGACATTTTCTGTTTTATTGACTGTCATTAGTTGGTAATGGCTAAATAAGTGCTCTTTTATTTCTACTCCGATACCTGGCCACAGAAAATCTCTGGCAAAATATTACCATGGTAAAATAAAAAGGGTAATCAAAAGTTGATTATGATTGCAAATAGTAGCAGAGTTGTAGCCAAAAATTTAGTTTGCTTAACAAATTGCTGTGAATATCGAAAGATAAATGACTAAGGATTTGTGTATGTCGAAGTTGTTGTTGGCTTATCCAAAATACCAAGGAACCCCAGCAGGGTGAGTAATGTGGCAACGACAACAATACCAAAAATATTAATCATACGCCTGGTGTACAGCAGCCTGTGGAGTCAAGGTGAAAATGAATTACTTATTTGATATATTGAGGTAAAGTTGTGTTGCTTCTTATCGTTGTTGTTGTCGATGATGCTTCTTCTTCTATAGGCAGACGATGATAAAGACGGCAAATTTATGTTACTTATAAAAACCTTTGACAATCAAATATATCAAAAAATGCGACTACTTCGACAATAATTTATACTTATTGTCAAATTCAACGGTAAAGTTATGTGGTAGAACACAGTATTACTAACGCACATATTACAAATACTCAAGCATTTTTCATTCGAAATTATGATTAAATAACATCGTTGGCCAAATGAAATAACTTTTCTGTTGAAACATGGAATTTCATTAATTACACTGTGCTACAAAATAACAAAAAAAATTTCATTAATTATTCACGAAAAACCTTTGGTTTTTCTGGGTCACTTCGAAAATTAATTTTATGTTAAATGAGGATTGGCTGAGTTACAGCGGTTTAAATGTGAAAAAATACGCATACAGTGACAAAATTTATTATTCTTCGGACTGTATGTTGAAATTTTGATATTAAGCCATATAAGTTTTATTATATTACGGGGATTTCATTAATTATTAAAGGAAAATGTTACAAACCGTTATAATAGGTCCATACAAAAATATGTATAAGTCTACTGTATAGGACATTGAACTAAATAAAATGTACACACTATAAGTTTAATAGAGTAATGGTCGTATTAAGGACAGGGAATTATTCTTTATTATTTGAAAAAAAAAACAGTTTTCGAATAAGCCGTAAATTTAGACTATTTAAAAATTGTTTTGAAAACTTGTGAGTAATCTTCCTACAATGGAATTGAGTTATGGCACCGATTTTATCAATACATCGAAATTATTTTTTTTATCTACTGCTTTGGGGAGTAGTAGGAGTAGATGGCAAACCACAATACAATTCAACCGAATTTACGTTAATTTGATCTTTTAGAATCTCAATGGGTATCAAATCTACATACTTAAAATCTATGAGATTCCATATCCAAAGAAGTTAATTGTTCTCAATAAATCATAGTTTAAGTTGACATTTCTATATGGTTTGTTTGCGACCTGACCAAACCAAATTTTTCAAAATTTTAGACACATATTCTCAATGTGTCCGAAATTTACATTACCTATGATATATGTGGATATTTTAGATATTCCTAAATATGACATTAATTTCACATAAATATTCACTGAAATTTGGAATAACAAAATTTAAATTTAGTTAAAATCTCTATAACATTATCATAGTTTTTCTATTTTGTATTCCACCATTGTCCAGCCTCCTCTTTCAATGCCAATTACATTAAATCGTCTCTCCCCTCCTCGAAATTCCTTCAGTAAATGCTATTTAATTGGCATTTACGCATAACTGGCGGTCACTGAGAGAAAGAGAGGTTATGACAAATTTTCAAGGCTGGCATTATTGTTGTTATTTTTTCTTAAGAGGCAATTCAATGTTTTTGTTGTCGCATCTTAAGTCTAAATATGCCACTAACCAGAAGTGGTCATTACACATAGACGGCATATTACCCACCACACCCCCTCTTCACAACTAAAAAAATGTTAAATAAACATTATTTTTGAGTTACTTTTCGTGCGACTTCTTCTTCTTCTTCTGCTGCTGCTGTTGTTTTTTCTTGGCTCTAATGCTAAGCCAACAAACAAAAACCAACTACAAGGCCTAAAAATGCTTATGAAAAGTATACAAAAAACAACAACAACGACCACTAGAACAGAAGTAATAACAAAGCTTACACAAGAGAAAGAATAACAAAGATGAGGGGAGGTCAACTACAACATCATCAACAATGAGAGCAGCACCAACAACAACAACGACAACTACAAGAGGTACAATAATAACTTGTGTACATTTTGCATTTAACTGCAAATAAACTTGTCGAAAAGTTGGGTTGTTCATGCAACACAGCTAGCAAAAAAACAACAACAATCTCGCACCCATACACACACACACCAAAACCAAACAGCCAAGACTTGAGATATAGGGAGCCATAGATGTTTGATTTTCAACTGTAAGCCAGAATGGAGTAGACAAAAAAAACTGGCGAAAATAAAATTAAATAACAACACAACTATAACACATAAGGAGAAACAACAACAACTGTAACAGGAACAACCCATTGAGTGTTATGGGGTCGTTATACGAGGCTTAATATGGAAAGTAATAGAATTGAATATTAATCAAAATATGAAATATTTTCTGATACTGGAATTGAAATTTATATTTAATTAAAATTGTATTCGAAATTGATAGCATTAATGGTTAAAATTGTACTACACCACGTATAATTTACATTGTCACGTATACGCCTGGAATGCCACTGTTGTAGTGTATTTTCATGGTTCAACTTTAAGCATTCTGAAACTATCCAAGTGTGTACTATATGGCGAGCTTTCCACCAAAGATGAAATGCCATCATAACAACTTTAAAATAATAACAAACTTTCTTAACAAAACACAAAATAGCAACAACAACAATCGTAAAATCGTCGAAAGTTATTTGAAAACCAAAAAGGACATGAACAATAACTAAACCCCTACTTTTGGCACCTTTTTACAAATGGTCGCTTCACATAACCAACCTAGCAGCCAGCCAGTCAGTCAGTTAGCCCCAGCCAGTAGAGATACAATGCAAATATGATTCCAAGAGACATTTGTTTTCTCGCACAGGATATTCAAATAGGGGTTTCTGTTTGTGTGCTGAATATTTTCGCAAGCACAAATCTTAGGTAAATATTTAAATAAAGTTCAGTGCAGAAAGTTGGCAAAACAAAGAATGAAACAAACAAAAGCAAAACAGACAAAAACACAAAACAAACATGCTGAGACTGCTGGCAAATGTTTTCCATAAACCAACAGATTCCAACATATTTGCATCCGTTATAATAATTTTTTGTAGCGCCGTTGTGATGTTGGTGTACGCCTACGATTTGGTGTGAACTTTTTACCATTGTCAGCATCATCATGGGCCATATAAAAAAATGTTCGCTTATTTTGTTGGGCTCTTCTTTGTTGCCATTTTAGTTTGATTCCTTCTTGGCCCAAAATGCGTACAAAACCATGAAAAGTGTGTTTTCTTTTCATTTACACTTAGCCAGTGAACTGGAGTAGTATGGGCAATGGGGACAGTCAGCCAGTCAGCATCCCACCCCCACCATTCCGCACATTATTTTCTTTTTCAACTTGGAGTATCTCTAAATGTAAAAATAAACGTTGGAGCTGGTGAAAAACTTTTTGGTTTTGCTAATGGACTTTTGAACGTTTTATGGTTTAACTAAAGTCGCTCTAAGTTGTATTTATGTACGCAGATCTCGTAGACTGCAAGAAGCCGAAGTAGATGACATACGAATAACGTTTGTAAGCATAGCTAAGCCATTCAGTCAACAAGATGTGAGTGGAACCAATTAGTGTTGCCGTTACGATAATTCTGAACAAAAAACTCCCTCTGAACTGATCAGATTCCGCCAAAAAAAAATAAAAGACGGGAAACGAGGCTTTTTTTATTTCGGATATTATGTTTTTAGGAACTATTCCTATATCTATCAAACGAAACCAATAATGGGATCCCGAACAAACCCCATTGAAAACATATTGTGCATTGTGGGAAAACCTTTGTCAAAAACTTCAGTAACTCTTCAAGAAACATAAATTATTATTTTGTTTTAATTTTTAAAATAGAATTTATTCAGATTTTTGTCAAAAACGTCGGCCTCTCTCGCAGAACCTTAAATGTTTAATTACAATCGCTGGAAAACACTCAAGTTTTATGGCAAAACATGGACCCTCTGTAAAAATGTACTTTACCCTCTGAGAACCGTAAATGCAAAATTCAGGATGTGGGGATACATCAAAAGGTATTTATCTCCTAATAATCCGAAATGACAAGTTACAGGAATGATGGGATTGTTTAGGTTATCCAAAATCATGGATCACATATATCCCTAATCCCCCAAAGATCCTACTATATATACGTAATGTTTTGGTCAAACATGGCAACACGTTTTATACAACTTTTCTCGCTATGATTGCAAAATTGTTTTTGTGTGAGTGTGTGTGCAAAAATGTAAGTAAAATGTCAAATACTGTGGAAACAAATGTCAACAACATACTTAAAAACTTTTTCTTAAATGGATACATTAGACACACGCTCACACACACACACTTACCACCCTCCTCCCACACTTATATTTTTACAAACTGCGCACCAACAAAAAAAGAGGAGAACAAAACAAAAACTCAAAGAAACTTTCATGCTTGCTGCCAAAGCAAGAAGCAAAAAAAGAGCAGCAGCAGCAACAACAATGAAGCAACTCCCACAATTGCAAAATTTATAACAATCAAACGGTCAAGGGGAACGAATACTGGGGGTTATGGAATTCCAACAAAATGCCACCAATGAAAACAAAAGCCAGCTAGCTGCTCATTCAAACTATGAATGGAACTTTTGCAGCGCTCTTTGGCAGGAGGAATAACAGCAAAAGGAGTCATAGTATCTGTGCGCCTGTGTGTGTATGTTTGTGTAGGAGAACCATAAATTATTGTACAATAAATAAATTCATCTACAAGCGTTGAGAATAGAGCCGAACAGCAAAGTTTTGCATCCTCAACTTTGGCCATAGATTTTGGTTTGGCTAAAATGTCTTGTTGCTCTTGGTCTTGGCCATTCATCACATTTACTCGCAGCAGAATTAATCTTCTGTTATCTGGCCATAAACGTACAATTGAGACAGATTTGATGGGTTTTTTGGAGGTGGTGGTGGTGCCAGCCAAAAGAACGGTTCACCCACAAAACAGAAAAGACCCTGCCAACCAACCAAACATCGATTGTCGATTTTTTTTCCTCTCCTCTTAGCTACCAAGCTACCGAACTGAGTTCAATCAACTTCAATGTCTAGTGTATGGCACTTGAATACAGTATCAGTTGAAGATATTGCCAATGTTTGAATATGATTAGCTGCCAATACTGAAATTGTGTTATTCGATCTGACATTGAAAATAAATAAAAGTGTGAATATTATTTTAAGGTCGTATTTCGCGGGGTATTGAAATGCATAGATTAGCGTATAGAAATTTCATTGAAATACCGTAGAGAAGAGTTTTGTCTGAAAAACCGAAAAGTTCAATTGTAGTCATGTCAGTCGAAATATGTGGCTAGGACCCTCAATATACATAAAGATACAATATCCATATATATGGACCAATATAACCCCTTCTTCATTACCAAACATCCTATGATTATAAGTCATGTATGTGGAGAATTTCTAAAATATATCGCTAATATTAAGAACTCTATCCTGATTTCAACATGACATGGCCAAGTCAACAGCGATTTTTAGAGTCATCCACATATGAGCCGTTTATTTTTAAAGTGGTTTAAGTCAATTTTTTTCTTATATTGAGATATTAAAAAGTTTGGATTAAACCACTTTCAAAATAAACGACTCATATACCACTTTCTAAAGTTGGTCCAAATATATACATATTTTTCATTAATCTTCTTCTATGATATTTGATTCCAATTCAATTTCATTTAAAGTTGTTACACCTAAATTTTTGCCAGCATTTTGATTGTGGCCAAGGTGAAATTCTATACTCTGGCAATTCTTGGTATTTTCGAAACAGAAACAATTGTTTTTCTCTGATGTCTCTTAATTTTCATTACAATTTTTTTGGTTCTTCATTTCTTTTCTCTCATTTCATTGTTGAGTTGAACTGAATTTAGGTGTGAATTGGTGTTGGGCGTTTCGAATCAAAGATGTTTGGAAATGGGTTCGTTTCGATTGATATCTCGCAGCACGTTACTAGATTTTCATTCAATTCATTTTCTTAGTTATCTCTAAGGCACCGGCATTGTTGCTTCCACCTATATCTCGTCACTGTGGCCATTGTTATTCGATTTGTTTTGTTTTATTCTTCTTCTTTTGTTATTTTATTTTGAACGTTTCCAATTTCCTTTGCTTCTTGAAAATGGTTTGCTTGATGGCGTTGATTTAATTTTTTGTGTTCTTCTATCAGTTGTTGTTGTTTTAATTGTGCACAAAATAAAACCTGAGGAAACTTAATTTAATTGCACTCCCTCCACACTCACACATTCAGTGGCATTTTTCGGCAACAGCCAAGTATTTGTATCGCCGAAGACAAGACATAATGCCTTGGTGTCCTTCCGCAGGGTCTGGTGTGACATGTAAACGAGTTTTAAGTACTTTAAGGACATTAACTGAATTTATAGCTTTTCATTGCTTTGTTTTCATTGTCGGGTCATGTGAGGGGGAGATCACATTCTAGTTGTTTCTTCTGAAAAGGCCGAGGTGGCGTTGATGTAACACCCTCTTAGGATTTCAATGGAATTTGTTTGTCCTCCTGTATTTCGATCACCATGTCTGCTTGTTTCGCTTTTTCTTTTCTTCATATTCCGTAAATAATGTTGAGTGATATCACTTGTTTATCTCTTATCCGGTTGCTAAGTTATTTACCTACCAGGAATTGCGTTGATGTTATTGTTGTTGTTTTTTTTTTTTTTTTTTTTTTGTACTGCTATTGTTGAAATATAATATTCCCAATTAGCTCATATTTATTCTTTTGATATTTATCACTTGTCACAATGAAGAGTCCTTTTAATGCCGAATAAATTTCGTTTCCTTGTGGGATAAAATATGAACATTTATTGAATTATGCTTAAGTTGAGCCAGCCAACATACCACCCAGAAGGGAGAGTTTGGAGAGAGGGTGGGGTTATCAAAACTATTACAAAAACAAGTTAAAAGTTAATGTTCGCCGCTGCTAGGGTGACTAACCTCTGATCGATAGGCAACATTTTCCCCAAACAAACCGTATAATTTTGACGTAGTCCTGGCGAGAAAGCATTCATATCGTAGTTCTATTCAATTGTTGTCGAATTGTTATTTTGAATATTTTTTATTTTGTTGCTAAAACAAGAAGAACATGATTCGACAGTTTATAGAACATGAGAAAATTTAACTAAAATTTTTGATTCGTCCTAGAACCTGTGAAAATTTCCTTTCTCGGTTTCCCAAAAAAATACATTATTTTATTTTTTATTCAAATAACTTATAATGTTTGAATCCAAACGTTCCAGTGCAGTGATCGAAATGTCTAATATTAAAATTGTGATTAAATATCACCCCCAAATAAAAATCACCGAAATATTATTTTTTTAACATATATTTTATTTCGTTAACGATAAAACAAAAAAACAACAAATCAAATGTGTCTGCACAGCGGCAGGACACCAACAACAGTCCTTAAAATATCACATTTACAATTTCAACAAACGACCATTCAAACGTTGTTGTCTCTTCGAGGCCTTAGGGGCTGAGACCAAACGACCCAAATACAATTTCTTTTGCACGGGCAAAATGACGAGACGACCACTACGCAATTTGGTCAATTGGCTGAGGATTTCGATTTGTTCTTCAACATCAGCCAATTCCGATTCGAGTTCATTGTCAGCTTCCGATTCAATTTCAGTTTCGGTTTCAACACTGGTGTTGGGTGGACCATAAACATCGGCAGGCTCTTGGATTCTGGGTTCGGTTTCACCAACCAATTCCAATTCGCTTTCGGCGGAACCTTCCTGTTCCTGTTCTTGTTCGACAACATCGACTTGTTCTGCTTCGCCTTCTTCAGTTGCCACTTCTGGTACCAAATCGAATTGTTCGGGTTCAACAACTTCCAAGATGTCTTGTTCGACTGTCTCAACATCGGTTTTGGGTTCAGAGTTTTCCACTTCGTTGACCATATCATCGCCGGCAGGTGGACCATAAGTGGTGGCTGGCACTTGGTTAACGGTGACATCTACTTCTTCTGCTTCCGATTCGATTTCAGTTTCGTTTTCAATTTCGGCTTCTGTGGTCTGTTCAGCGGCAGGAATATCAGCAATAAACTCACTGTCAGTAGTATCAACAGTATTGAAAGGGGCGGAGAAATCCTGGCTGTCTTCTTCGCTAGGGGGTTGAAAGTCTTCGGCGGGTGCTGGCACAACTTCGGCTTCAGTTTCTTCGGACTCCTTTGGGGATTCAGCTGGTGGACCATAGGTATCGGCAGGGGTGTAATCCAAAACTTCAGGGGCTGGAGTGGTGGTTACAGTGGTGTCTGGTACAACTTCATCGAAATCTTCCAAAGTCGATTGGGTAGTGGTGGCAATGGTTTCCACACTGAAGTCGGTAACACTTTCAGTCACTGTCTCGGTTACAACTTCGTTGCGGCTTTCATTGGGCAATTCAAATGGAATCTTGGGACGGAATCCAGCTTCGGGATAACCCGTTTTAGTTTCCACCACCGATGAGGGTGTGGTGAATTCAATTTGACGAGCTGATTTTTTGCCGCTTGTTCTCTTAACGGGGTTGGCCAATGAGCCGCAAATAGCCAAAGCTACAATGAAAAGTTGTAATCCTCTGGAAGTAGTCATGGTTATGGATGATAGTTGATAATCCCTTGGAATCTGATTGGTTGGGTGGGTGGTGGTTTGGTTGGTTTGTTGTGGTTACTATTCTAAGCAACTGTTGCTACTGATGTAGATGAATGAACCAAACTTAGCTTTTATAGTTAAAACTACTATTGATGACAAATTATAGCACTTCAGTGAGGAGTCTTTGTCATTGTTGCCAAAAATAAAAGCACAACAAAAAATTGGTTGGTTGATCGTATTCACAAATAAAAATTCACCACCGAAAAAATTCACGACGACGGTCCTCAATAAAATTCAATAAAACTCAATAACCTATAAATGATCAAGAATTCAATTCTTGTTGGTCGGAACCAAGGCAATCCCAACCTGGTGACAACTCAAACGAACGAAACGAATCGAAGCAAACAAACAAAAAGCTGTGATGACGCGTTAAACGCATAATTGTTTCAGTCTCGGTCTGGCGTTAAGGTTCCCTTCCAGCCATCTTACCCCATGCCACCCACCTCCGCGTCTTTACTCGTGATAAACAATTGTTCATTTAAACGATGTCGTGCAGCAGCATACAAATGTAGATCATGTGTACGGAGAGGTGCCTATACGTAGCTGGCGTTGCTAATGTAGTTGGAAAAAAATCGAGTATGCTCGTTGGTTATTAGGGTGGGACGGACAAGGGTATTTTGTGCAAATAAATTAATAATAAATAACAGTTATTGTTGTGTGGTATGAATTTAAAATACTTTTAATTTGTTTGAATAATATTTGCTAGGTCATATCTATACATCTTAACCCTGATAAATATTTTATTCGAAGTTGTTATTTAAAATAAATTCTTTGGATAAATGACCAATAGTTATTGCATCCAGAAGGTGTGGGCACTATCTATCAATCTCATATGTAAATAACACCTATAGAGTTTAACCTATTAATTACAACAGAAACCTTAGAACGTATTTCGTTCGTTATATGTGGCCTGTTAAAGTATTGAATGAAATGTATCAAATTTGATTTAAATCAATTCTAGGTAAGTTTCTAGAATTTATCCACATTTTATTTAATATGAATCCTCAGAGCATCTCCAACATAAGAACCGTCGGCATGAACTTTAGTAATTTCCTTTTTTTAATTATAATTAAAATGGACCATAACAATACACCGTTCCAATATTTCTGTTAACTTATTTCTTTGGTATATATTTTTTTCGAATCACCCTAATATTTTCTTCACATATCACCTAGAGAAACACAAACATACAAACGAATACATTCCGACGTATCACAGCTACAGACATAGTTATGCGTTTCATTTTGGGGTTCAATGTTAATTCGTAATAAATGATAATCATCCGTATGGCCAGCAACAAAATCATCGTCATCATCAGCATGATCATCATGTAGTACGCGAGTGACAACATAGAATATACCTACATATGTAGGTAGGTACGTGCATTTATACATACATATGTTTGTCATCGGCGGTTGTTATACATTTAGCCTGTAGTTGTTGTTCTTGGTTTTGTTTTTTTGGTATGAATTGAATTCGTTTTCATTTTTATGCCGCTGCAGTCATCGCCGTCTATGCCACTCACGTACTTAAAT
The DNA here is from genome assembly GCF_032173495.1 of Musca vetustissima. Taxonomy (NCBI): domain Eukaryota; kingdom Metazoa; phylum Arthropoda; class Insecta; order Diptera; family Muscidae; genus Musca; species Musca vetustissima. The sequence goes on from NW_026880467.1 coordinate 227,042, forward strand.
TTATTGTATCGTTTTATTTCGAACTCGTCTCGAACTGACTCAACACCCTTACCCAAGCAGCAGTAGCAGCAGCAGTACATTGCTCTCCTTGCTCGATGGTGTTCTCTATGGATGGAGATTTGTGTGTGTGTATTCGTGTGAGTGCTGTTGCTCTCGGTGTTCTGTTCGTGTGCTTTTTTAAATGATTATTTGTCCTTATGTCTGTTTAAGTGTATTGGTGTTGTTTGTATTTTCGAATGTCCATTTGGCGAGGCAGATTCATGGCATTTTTTACTGTTGGCTGTCCATGGAGCTGTCAGTGTATGTGTAAGCATGTCACTGTTGATTGTTATTTTTTTATTATGTTAATTCATTTACTCTCAGAGCAAAAAAAAGGTTAAAATTGCATTATCAACTCTAGGGTTATTATGCACACCAAACAATCACGCAGTCATACAAACTCACGCACGGGCTACAAAGTGGTTTCACACATAAAAGAATTGGCAAAAATTAAGGACTACCAATGGGGTCCATGAGGAGCATATGACCCTCCATTGATGTAAGAAGGAACCGGGGGATTTGATCTAGAACTTGAAGCTCTATATGAGTTTTGGATAATTCGTTTTATCTATTTGACCTATACAACTTCTGAAACCATATGTGTTTGGAACCACTGTGTGCGATAGCCGCCAGTACAACTACTTACATATATATCCCGGCATTTTTTTTATTTTTTTCTTCCTCTCATTTGTAGTTTTTGAGGCCTGTGATGATAAATTATGTCATATTTTTTGTAATTTTATGCAGTTGTAGCAAATAATGTGCCATATGTGACCCTGTCTTGTATTCATACATCACCCAGAGCAGGCAGTGTGAGTGTAACTATGTGTGTGTGTGCGAACTGAATGTTGGCATTTACTATTACACTATTTTATTTAAGCGAGGAGCGCGCACACACACTCTCTCACTTCACATAAGAACATACACAAATCTGTATGCACATTATGACATATTGTAATAAAATAAGCTTTACACACAACCCGACATGCACAATCTGTGTGGGAAAATGATTTTGAATAATGTTGCCCGGGGAATATGTCAAAAACTTGTTTGAATTAATGGAGTTAATAGCAAAAGTGGAGGGAGAAAATGATTTCACATATTTTTTTAGCAATATAATCACTACACTCGTATATATGTAGTTATAAAAGAGCGATCAATTTATCTTGCCAAAAACACACTCACACACACAATTGTTTCCCATGTTTCCCTACTCAAGCACAAAAATAAATCCGCTCACACATCTTAAACATCCATCATCCAATTTGGTTAAACCGGTAACAAATTAAATGTAATCTTCTCCTTTGTATTTAAAATGGGTTTCGGAACTTATGAACTACTTCGACACTACTTAAAATTCCATACGCCATTGCGGCGATTGACAAGTGTTTTTTAATTGACTTGTATTATTCGTGTTAATGTCTATGTTAAGTTTTTTATTATTTTTTGTGTGTAACACTTCCTCATTGTGACTAATGACAAATTGCTTGAAAATTTCGACAATATTTTATAGATTGGGAATTTTTTCAGTTTACGTCGAAATTTTCCAAGTGGATTTTTTTTTTCAATATGTAAAATGTAATGTATTCACTTACCCTCCAAATCCACAACACGGCCGGCTCTTTTCAAAGCTCTCACGGCTTCATCGTGTGTTGCCTCCCGTAATTCTTCTCCGTTCACGGAAAGTATTGCATCGCCCACATACAGGCCTTTGGCTTGATCGGCGGCCATGCCCCGAAATATCTTTGATATAAGAATGGGCATGCGATTTTCTCGCCCACCCTTAATTGATATACCCAGACCATTGTTTTCAGACTTTATTATTCGAACCTGAAAGTATAATTTAAATAAAAACATTACACTATATTTTTAAACAAAAAAATAAACTCAAATAAAGTCATTTGAAAAAATCTAGTCTGAGGGAAACGACTCAAGAGCGTAGATGACGTACAGGAAAATCATTTGCAGAAACTAAATCATTATTTTACTGTGTAAAATATTTCTTTGGAAAAAATTCCGATCCTGACTTAATCACTGTGAAACATAATCGATGTCATGGTCTCGTAGTGGATAAATCCTTAGATGTATAAAAGCACTCGACAAGTACATTAAGAACCAACAATGTCAAATTGACCATGAATTATGGCGTGATGCATTTTTTGCAAGATAATAATTACTGTAAGGATTCGAGATAGATGGTGGATATGTTTTACAAACATATTCCTTGTCGATTTGAAATGTGGCTCAAAATAGCATGCAATAGCTGCAAACAAAGATATGAAGGTTTTACTTCATGAACTTTGGAATACCCGCAAAAAGGCTATAAATCAGAAACGTGACCTATAGCTTATTTGTCCTTCTGTGTATATACTCGCCAAGAGCTTTCATACCTCTACCGAATTTTCTTCTCCCAAAGTCTTATTGATATTTATATATTCCATTAGAAAATTAATTTAATCCGTTCGATATTCAAATTATTCTATTTGTAATTGAAGCAATGGATTTCCAATGAAATTCTTGAAGGTCTATAACTGGGCCTATCGTATAGATTTATCTATTGATATACCAGTATTTCTAGGCTTTACAAACATAATACTCTCCAACATAAAAAACGACTCGAAATGAGGATAATCCTAAACAATTTCATCATCACTTACGTGTCTCTTTTGATTGGCCACATGATCAGGTACATCGCACATATCCATGCCATTGTCTAACGTATTATTGTTCAGCATGTGATCACCATTGTCTGTTGTATCCAATTCATTGCTAGTTGTTGAAGTTGTAGAATTTATTGTTGAAGTACCACCACCGCTGCCCACGACGCCACCGCCGCCACCACCCATGCCCTGCATAGATGCGGATGATGGTATTGTACCATTATGGCCACTGTGATTGCTTCTAAAAAATAAAAATAAAAATTTAGGAAAATCTACTCTCACCAAATGTTTGAAATTAGATTTGTTGTCCTACCCCAATGTACCGTTTAATGTTGTTGATTGGTCACCACCATTACCAGCATTCTCACACGTCTCATCCAAACTTATGGCCAAATAATCCGTTTCCAATGTAACCAGTACTCGATACCAGGCGCCCCGCACTCGTGTCTCCAGGGTACCACAGCGCATACCGGATGGTGATTGTGTAGGTAGCGGCTGAACCGGCGGATTGTTCAGCGTTCTACCCAAATTAGAAGATTCCACCATTGTGGCTTCCAGTTTTTACTACTGCACGTAAAAAAATCAATTTATTCGATGGCTAACTCGTTAACTCACACCGCAAAAAGATGTGGTTCAGACATATTGGAATCCCGGTGCGTCGCCTTAATGGCGCTTTGATATGATTTCTGTTGTTGTTATATTTATTTGAAGTCTTGAATTGTTGAATTTATATGTTTTGGTTTCTGGAAGAGGAAACAAATGATTTGAATGATAACGCAGTAAATAAAAAATATAAATATGTGGCAACCTTCAGCTACCAAATACAGATTACCCAAGACAGATAACCGGTATTGCGCAAGCACATGCATTTTTGCATTTGCATAAAAACGAGAACTTTCTCGACCTTTTTCCTGTCGGCAGCGATGCAGTTCACACCTACACAACTCATCTCGATAATTTTCTTATTTCATATTTTGTCAAAGTTAATTTAAATATAAGTTTTTTTATATCAATTGAAACTCGCGTCATTTTGATTTTATTTAATTGGGTAAACAAACGTAAGTCAAAACTAACCCAAATTGGTGACCCCGAGACAACACAAAAAAGAAATGACAACCAACAATTTGTCAACGGCATCCACCGTGGCTATGCAGACCGATGACGATGATCAAGGCCAAATGCCAAGAAGCAACGCCAGTAATGTATCCGCCATTTATGCCCGTTTGCCATTCCCAGAAATGTGTTACACGAATGTCGAAGCCTGGTTCGTTTCAATGGAATTTTGGTTCAGTGCTTCAGGCATAACCTCTGACAAACAAAAGGCCGCCACCGTGCTTGCCGCACTAAAACCTGAAATTATAGCGCAGTTGGTCGAGGTTATCACATCTATGCCAGCATCCGACCGATTCGAATACATCAAGCGGAAAATTATTGACCATCTTGCCGACAGCGAACAGAGACGACTCAACCGACTCCTGTCTGAAATGCCATTAGGTGACAAAAAACCTTCCGAGCTTTTTTTCGAAATGAAAAGAGTAGCCGGCAACTCGATAGGAGAAACAGCACTCAAAGGTCTTTGGATCAAAAGATTGCCAACTTTTGCGCAACCTGTGGTAGCAGCGTCAAATGGTGCAGCAACGGAATTTACCAAAATAGCTGACTCAATTGTAGATGCCGTGTCACCATCACAGGTATGTAAAGTGTCCAAAGACCACGCCAGTGACATAAGCGAGCTACGCACAGCTATAATGGATTTAAGTAGAAAGTTCCAGCAATTTACCATGCGGTCACGTTCACGATCTCGAACACATAACACTGCTCGTCACCGTTCCCAGCATCGACAAGCTTCACCCGACGGCGAAACCTCAAATTTAGACGAGTGCTGGTATCATAAAAAATACGGACGTAATGCAAGGAGATGCCGCAGCCCGTGCAAGCATAAGCAGCGGCAAGAGCACGCTGTCACAGCGCACCCTTCAGATTGACTTTTTAGGCCAGTGGTGGATTCCAGCGAAAAATCCCCCACTAAATGCCAAATTTTTCGCCTACAAGTTACCGACAGATGGTCCCAAAAAATTTTTTTAGTTGACAGTGGTGCTGACGTATCTGTGCTTCCTCTTTCTTCTAAATCTTCTAACATGTCCCCAACGGCTGTCACATTGTATGCTGCCAACGGCTCCCCGATTAAAGTTATTGGTGAAACGCGCTTAAAGTTAGACCTTGGTTTAAAGCGAAAGTTCTATTGGTCATTTGTCATTGCCGATGTGACGACGCCAATAATAGGATCAGACTTCATCAAATATCACGATTTGTTGATCGATTTGCGCCGTAATCGTCTCATAGACAACATCACCGGTCACAACTCCCAGCTACAGCTACCATCGACCTCAAAAATCGCCTGTGTTAAACTGTTTTGCACAAACAACCCGTTTGCAGATCTCTTGCACGAATTCAGCGATATCACGAAACTCTCGACTTACGGTACCAAAACAAAATCCACCATTTTTCATCGAATTGAAACGACTGGCCAGCCCACTTTTTGTCGTCCTCGCAGATTGTCCGTTGAAATACTTGAAGCAGCAAAAAAAGAGTTCAATTTTCTCACCGAGGCAGGAATTTGTCAACCGTCTAAAAGTAATTGGAGCAGCCCATTACATATGGTTAAAAAAAAAGATGGGTCGTGGAGACCGTGTGGAGACTACCGCGCTCTGAATGCTCAAACTTTGCCCGACAGGTATCCTCTACCGTATTTGACTGACTTCCAAAATAGTTTAAAAGGCAACAAGTTTTTTTCAAAAATCGATTTGCAAAAAGCATATCATCAAATTCCTATTCATCCGGATGATGTTCCGAAAACAGCCATTAGTACTCCATTTGGATTGTACGAGTTCAACTGCATGACATTCGGCCTGCGAAACGCCGCACAGACCTTCCAGCGGCTAATCAATGAAGTGTTTAGAGGCATCGATTGTGTGTTCCCGTACGTCGACGACATATTTGTTTTCTCTGCCACCTTAGAGCAGCATCGTCACGATCTTCGCTTGGTATTTCAGTGTCTTCGGGAAAATCGACTCGCCATTAATCTAAAAAAATGTGAATTCGGAAAGTCAGAGATTACATTTCTTGGCCACCTTGTTACTCCAGATGGAATTCGACCATCCCCCGAAAAAGTCGTTGTAATAAAAGAGTACCCAAAGCCGATGACAGCGCAAGAGCTTAAAAGGTTCATGGGAATGATCAACTTTTACAGAAAGTTTTTGCCGCATACCATCGCTTATCAAGGAGTTTTACAAGGCATGATATCGGGTAACAAAAAAAATGACACAACACCACTGGTATGGTCTCCTGCCACCGAAAAAGCGTTTGAGCACTGCAAAACCGAATTATGTAACGCAACGCTACTTGCTCATCCCGTACCCGGCGCAGAATTAGCAGTCTACGTTGACGCATCAGACACAGCCGTTGGAGCAGCATTGCACCAAAAGGTTAGTGGCAACATGCAACCATTAGCGTTTTATTCCAAAAAGCTAACGGAGACGCAGCAGAAATATTCAACATACGACCGAGAGTTAGCTGCTATCTACCAGGCTGTTTGTCACTTTCGCTACGCAATTGAGGGACGCCCTTGCTACGTAGTTACCGATCATCGCCCACTAATATTCGCCTACAAGCAGAAGATGGAAAAAGCATCTCCCCGTAGGTTGCGCCAGCTCGATTTTATTAGCCAGTTTACAACTGATTTTAGACATACGCCTGGACGGGATAATTCGACTGCTGATGCCCTGTCTCGCATAAATACCATACATAACAACCAAAATCAAGCAATCGTCAATTTGAAGGAGTTAGCAGCAGCGCAAAGAGAGGACAATGAACTGCATGATTTAATAAAAAATCAAGGTACGTCCCATAACTCATTGACATTAAAGTATTTGGATATTTTAGGATGTGATGAACAAATTGCGTGCGATACCTCAACAACTCGAGTTCGACCATACGTCCCAAAAAGTTTTCGGAAACAGATACTTAATTCATTACACAACTTAGCTCATCCTGGAATTCGTGCTACAACCTTATTAGTTACTTCGAGGTTTGTTTGGACAGGGATGAAAAAAGAAATTGCGGGCTTTGTCAAAACATGTATTCCATGCCAGCGATCAAAAACGCAGCGTCACACGAGATCAACACCAGACATGTACGAGCCACCTACTGAGCGTTTATCACACATAAATGTTGACATCGTTGGCCCCTTTCCACTATGTGAAGGGCAGCGATATTGTCTCACCATAATCGACAGATTCACGCGTTGGCCTGAAGCCGTTCCATTACCCGACATGTCTGCCGAATCCGTAGCAAAAGGACTGGTAACCCATTGGATTTCACGATTTGGAGTTCCACATCGAATAACTACCGACAGAGGCCGACAATTCGAGTCCGCGGTTTTCGCTGAACTACTGCAAACGGTTGGAACTACTCATTTACGAACTACACCATATCACCCTCAGGCAAACGGCTTAATAGAAAGATGGCACAGGACATTTAAATCTGCCATTCTATGTCATGATTCATCAAAGTGGATGTATCACCTTCCAACAATCTTACTTGGCCTCCGTGTTGTGTATAAAGCTGACATCAAAGCATCACCGGCAGAGCTAGTGTACGGTACTACCTTAAGTGTCCCAGGAGAATTCTTCCTCAAAAACAACTCTTCAAGAAAATCTAGCGACTTTGTAGTGGAATTTCAAAATTCGATGAAAAGCATTCAACCCACTCAGACATCACACCACTCTACAAAGACAACATTTGTTTCAAAAGATCTCCGGTCAACTACGCACGTTTTTGTTCGCAATGACTCAATTCATCCTTCTCTGACTCATCCTTACGATGGCCCGTATATTGTTTTAAAACGATTTCCCAAATATTTCACAATACTTGTCCGGGGTCGAAAAACCAATATTAGCATCGATCGTTTAAAGCCATGTTTTCTTCCTGCAACAGAATCTGCAAGCTCACATGAGCAGACAACAATTCATCCATCACCAAATGATCTCGTGCCTAGCATTCCAAATATACCAGAAGACATCACCAGCCATGCTGGCAGTGCAGATTCGCCGTTTCAAGATTGTCCTGCCGATACCACACATGCATCTGAGTCATCAACCACACCGACCGTTCAGCCTGCGACCAAAGCTACATCAAGTGGAAGGCGAATAAAGCTCCCTGTAAGATTCCGGTAGCCTTTTCCACCGAGGGGAGTGATGTGGCAACCTTCAGCTACCAAATACAGATTACCCAAGACAGATAACCGGTATTGCGCAAGCACATGCATTTTTGCATTTGCATAAAAACGAGAACTTTCTCGACCTTTTTCCTGTCGGCAGCGATGCAGTTCACACCTACACAACTCATCTCGATAATTTTCTTATTTCATATTTTGTCAAAGTTAATTTAAATATAAGTTTTTTTATATCAATTGAAACTCGCGTCATTTTGATTTTATTTAATTGGGTAAACAAACGTAAGTCAAAACTAACCCAAAAATATACACTTTGCTACATGTATTCGCATAAATATTTCTTATCTCTATTTTCTTAATGTTTTCATGTTTAAAGTTAAAAAATGATTTATGAAAAATACCTTTAACAACAACATGATGGTCAAACGTTTTTACTTCGTTCTAAACGTTTTTACTTCGTTCTAAAACAAACAGTATGTTTATTGTCCCAAAATATCGAATATATCAATATCACCAAATCAATTTGAATTGTTTAAATTTATTTTCCATTACTTCTTCGCTAGCAAACAACGCCTGCGTTTTTATATTTTTATTTTAAAAATATTTCAAGTCTGCAAATTCCTATTCCTAGCTTTTGTTATGACATTCTGTTGGTCCCTCGCTTGCTTGCCGTTCGGCCTTTTGTCCATGCAACAACCAAAGACAATAGCTTTCAGACATTTTTTTTCTCGAAAATAAGAGAGAGGTATCCAAAGACAAGCTGAAATTCTTTGATTGTCTCTAAAACCCTCTGGGGAGTCTGACTGGCTGACTGACGGATAAGTAATCACAAGGACGACATAAAAGCAACAACTACAAAAGTAAGAATAAAAAAAATATATATGTTCCTGCCACTCTGTTCGGTGTTGGGGATGTTAACTTCTAATAGCTTCTAAACATGTTTCTGCATTAAACGTAAGCTAAACAATAAACATGCATAGTTGCTACACACACTCACACACAGACAGATATTCCGAGTACTCCTACACACTTCTTGTCACTCAACAGACGAAAAAAGAGGAGTCCTTGCCGGCCTTACATTGCCAAAGCTAGCAAGTGCCATGCACGTTTCCATTGGTTCCGCCATAGACACTTTGCCTTTTGTGTAAAAAATAATTGTTACCCGCGGTGCTAAATATATATGTGTGTGTGTGTGGATAAGTGAATGCATGTGCAGAAGGAGTAGGAGGTGTGGTCCTTACCAGTGTAAATATGGAAAAGGCTTAACGTGATATCTACCACATATACACGTTTAGAGGAGTATTCAAATGTTCGTCAGGGTGTGTGAAAGTTTGCATTCATATTGCCAACAACAACTAGGAGAAGATTAGAGACCAAATACACATACACACACTTGTCAATATATTGTGAGCTATGATCAAATGTATAGTTGTCAGGTGTAATGATGTGCGAATTTGAAAGGGCGGAGTAGTAGAGGAACGATATACCAATAGTAATAATAAAAAATCGGTAACGTTTCATTGAATAAATCGTTAATAGGAAACTTTGGAAAGGTAGTTCGGTTATTCATCATTTCATCTATGTAAAACAGCAATTAAGACATCTGAATCAATGAAACTACTCCAGCAATTTGTTCTACACAATAAATATGGAATATTTCTAGAAATAAAATCTTCGTAAATTACATTTCCCTTCAATTGTCATACCATCCTCGTTTCACATCTAGCCAGACAAGTGTTAGACATCGTTTTTGTTTTTTTTGTTTTTGCTTTTATCCCCTGCCCATGTTTGGCTCTTTTAATAACGTTTTAGGTTTTTGCTTGGTTTGCAGTTGTTGTTGCTGCTGCTGTTATTGTTTTCTGTTGATAAAAGATTTCCATCTTATCCTGGCAATGTGACAATAAAATGAATGTCCGTCCGTATGTCTGTCTGTGGAAACTTGCTTTATTGTTAAACGACTGCAAAACACACACACATAGGCAGATTTATGAGTATTTGTTATAGAAATTCTGCCATTGTCGTTGTTTCTGTGATTGCATTTTGAAAAATGCAATGCTTTGTTGTTGCTGCTGCTGTTGTTCTTCCTGTTATTTGCTACAGCACACAAATACAGTACTTGAGACTACTGTACTGCCATAATTGTAAAGAACACATGAAGCCATTGCCATCAACAACATCGCACAGCATCGTTCCACATTCCCATTTGTAGTCATTATCAGCACCGGCATCAACATCTTCATCGCACTTGCTGCTGTTGTTGTTGTGTATGATGCTTCTCCTGCCATCATTATCAGAAACATTAAAGTAAAGCAAAAATCATCCATCTATCCATTCACAAAAAATGTCACACACACACACACCGAGAGATTTGCGTTTTCTTCGGTTATTTTCATTTTTTCGCCTCCTTTCCGTCACAACAATCGTGTAAAATATTTATCTAGAAACGGAAGTAGTAGAGAACAACAGAAGAAAAAAAAAAAACGACAGCATTCAAACAAACTGACGCTTCGAATGCCGTTTGATGATTATTGTCGTTTATTTATTTATGTTGTTGTTTTTGCATTTTTTGTTGTATAACCTTTTTTCCATATTCCTCCATCTTTCCCCATTTTATTTTTTAGGGAGATTTACAAGACTGCAGCAAATACAAACGCCGTATTGTAGGATGCAGCAAAATCTGATGAAAATCACAGAGCAAAAGTTCGAGTACCATGAAGCGTATGAATGATTTGTTGTGAAGTAAAAAAGGAATGAATTTATTCATTCATTCATACCCAACTTATTATGTGGGTACTGCGCAGTCGATCATTGGAGTTGAAGTTTTAATTTTAATGAAATATGAATTGGGCAAAATACGATAAGTTTGCATGAGTACGTTCATTAAACACGAAGTCATTACGAAATTTCGAAAAGCACACAACACATACCTTCTCGTTTAATCCTTAAGACTTCGTACGATAAGAGAACATAATTTCCTAACATCTTGTGTTTATTTTAGAATGGCTAAATATTGGCTACACCGGCTCACATTTTAATACAGGCATCTCATATAAAAGTTCGATGTTTGAATGGTTATTCACAATGTTTTACGATTTTGAATCTTTTGGATTCCAATCAGGTGAAGATATCTAAATTTCTTTTAAATATCCTGGCCAAGTTTTAGGATTCCAATCGAATTATTATTGCAACATGACAGTTTGGTAGAAATCATCCTTCAAAGTTCCACCGCTGTACGTCCAAGTTTCGGTATAATTAATTTTCATTTTGATATAAAATATATTTGACCAGGACATCAGTAGATTTAATTAGACGTAATGTAATTGAATTAATAGCATATATACCACCCGAAATAAGAAACGATAGATACCCATAGAATTGGAACATCCAAAATAACCCCCTACCTTTTTAATGATAACCCCTAACATTATGATCTTCAAGCTGGTACTTAGTAATACCCAAAATCCTTAGTAAACCCTGTGCAGAACATATGCTGCAACCGGAACAGACAATAAAACATAATCGCCATTAAAGTTTTTAGGATCTGCTAGCCAAGACATCATCCAACACACACCTACATAAACGACACACTAAAGTAGTAGTTGTAGTATTAGCAGATTTTAAATGCTAAGGGAGCGTAGTTATTAAAATGGGGGAGAAACCAAGGGGGGTTTGGGGAGTTGTGGTGAATTTAAGTACATAATCATAAAAACAAACGGACAATGCTGCCGCAACAAACAGAAATAGAAAACTAACCAAACAAGAACAAGAGCTAATACTGAAATAACTACAAACGATGTGGTCGGTCGGATAGACAGACAGCGGGCAGACAGACAGCCGTACATACCGACCATCGGCTGCTATCATTATCAGACACACTACTACCCATATGGGCCAAAGTGAAAAAGAGTCAGAGTCAGGCGGAGTATCGGTGTGAGTGTGTAATTTATAACCACGACTATGAATTGCTGGTTGTTTTTGATGTTGTTGTTCTTGTCGCTGGTGGTGGTATTGGATAATGTTTGTTTGTTGTAGTTGATGTTGTTATTCTTGCTGTTGTTGTTGTTGCAATTGTTATTATGGCATAAAAACTTGAAGTGCAATTTATAATACCAGGGATTAGTAAAGGAATTAGTATGTTATGTCAGAATGTTAACATTTTGCATGTGTGTGTGTGTGTTTCTGTTTCTCTTTGTGTGCGTGTGTGTATGTCAGTTTATGTGAAGAGCTTTAAATCGCATAGGGATCACACATATGTATACTATGTGTCAGTTGTAGAGTGGTGCTCCACTATCTGTAATATGCCCCTTAGCATAAGCTGTACTATAATGCTGATGCAGCAGCAGAAGCAGCAGCTTAAATGTATTACACACAAAAATACCGAGTAGAAAGAGGTTAATATATGTTTGTGTTTGCCGATCCTAAGATACCTTATATATTATCTATATAGATGGCGCTGGCAATCATTCGAGGTATATGCGTTTAATTAGCCCTAATCAAGGTCATTCAGGGCGATAAGCTGCCTCTCACGTTTGCGAACAAAATTCATTATTGTAAATTGACGTCCATAATGAAAACCTATAGATTTTGGCCCTAACCTCTAAATGTTACAGTTGGCGTATAATTCGTTTATAAAAAAAATGGCGGATGATCACCAACGAGGTCGAAAGGTTGTTGCTACCGAACATATTAAATAATACTAGGTACTCTCTATATATCAACTGGACGTAAACATTATACGAGTTTTTAATAACATTTCGTCCGAGCGGACTACACACGATGAACCCAAAGGATATAAAACTATCGAATAACTTCCCACAGAGGTAAATTTTGTAGAAAAGGAAAAATCGTACTACAAGTATTTAATTATAGTCACTGAATTATATTTGAATGCGATTTTGTTAAAAAAAAAAACAACAACAAAGCAACAATACGGCTTAAGAAATTAAAGATTTGGACCCAAAATTATATTTCATACTAGTCAAGAATTTATGGCACATAACAAACAGAGACAATATTGAAATATCAGTGGATCGAAAATATTTTACGACAAATCTCAAAAATTTTCTCAAATTTAGTTCGTTCGTTCGACCTGTATCAGATTCGGAGAAGACCTACTGCAGCTTTGGCGGATTGACTGCGTTTAATTCAGGCTCTTTTAAAAAGCAGAGTTAATATTGAAATAACAAACAGAGACAATATTGAAATATCAATAGAACCAAAATATTTTACAACAAATCTCAAAAAATTTCTCAAATTTGGTTCGTTCTATAATTCGACCTGCATAAGATTTCGTGAAGACATACTGCTGCTTTGGTGGATTGATTGCGTAAAAATTCATACGAATATTTTGGCTTATAAAAGCTCAACATGACAATAAGTCATAATTTTGCAAGAAACCAGAAAGTCCATAAATATTCATTCCAATAAATTTTGGAATGAATCAATGGAATCCATCTGAGGTCAAATGGTAGGCTTATAACATCTAATAATAATACTTCTTCTACTCTTAAAATTTGGAGCTCTAAATTTTTCCAAAGGAATACAGAAACAGTAACAACCAATAACTAATACTTCTACAGGTATTTCTACAGTATTCTATGATAGTTAAGGGCACGCTCTGTGGAAATAACACCACCACCGCCATCATTACTATCATATTCTAAATTTACGAGCATTAAATATTTGTTGTTGGTTTCTTTATGGTTTTGTTTTAGAAAATTAAAATGATTGTTCATGTTTTACTGAATGTAATTTATAATTTAGCATTCCCTGCCCCCATTACGACGCGCATTCCACTTAAACACAAATGCCAATTCCGAAAAAAGGAATTCAAAACACAAACAACAGCAAATTATAAAATAAAAAATGAAATTACTACACAACATTTATATTAGTATTGGTATAAAGGTAGGTAGGACGTAGGTTGGTTGGTTGGCTGTTTGGGTTATAGTTATGTGTTCATACACTGACAAAGATTACTAGTTCTTGATATCTTTATAGTAGTATACCACCCTACAACACCAACAACAACAACAACCACAACTAGCATACAAACCAGAATGAACGATGATGGCGTGTTTAAAATCCGGCTACCGGAATGCACAAATCCTCAAAAAGAACACAAAAACCAACAACAAATACGCCACACACTACACTACAATTGAGAGCAGCAACAGCAGAAACACTTCGTACAACAAACGGCAATTCTGCCGCTGCCACCACTATGGAACCAAAACGAAATGTACCGCCATGAAATTGTATGGTGTAGTGTATAATAATGCATACTTTCACGCTAAATTACGCATACCCCCGAAAAGCCGAAAGCTTCGCAAGCAACAAACAAAAAATATCTTGAATGAAAAGCTCACAAAAGGACAACTCGCCACGAATACACTACCCGAATGTCGTACTCCAAGCGAAGCCAAAAGAGAGCCAGAGAAACACCCCCACACTTAAGAGCAGAAGCCACCAAGGCAAGAGAATTGGTTTTTTGATTTTTGCTATGTCGAGGGTGGTTTATGGCCAAATTCTACTACTATTAAGGGTTGATGGAAGAGGTCTATTTTGTGGTGCTTATCAATGTATTTAAGGAAAATATTCCACAAAATGCTATCATAAAATAAATTACCTTTTTTCGCCTGGATTACAAATCCGGATTGGCAACCCGTGTTTAAAATTGGACTTCCTTGAGGATAATTTGCAATTATTTGTTACCCATCCAAGTTTAGTTTCTATTTTATGTTTACAAAAATAAAAGAACACCTTGCTTTTTTCTTTTGCATGCACCGCAGGATATGCAAATAGCCAGACAACGCTTAGCACTTATCAGCACACCAATAATATTGCCACTATTTCTTTTTGTTATGGATTTTTCCAAAAAAAAACAAAAACTTCAATTTTTATTTGATAAACATTGAATTTATTCGGTTTACAATGTTTCCACAAGATCGCCTTTTGTTTGCCTCGTTTTTTTCTAATGCATTAAACTACGCTTCTTCTTCAATCGATTTTGATTTAATTCCATTTGCATTTTATTCACCAGAAATTTCAATTGTAATTTTCACAATAGAAATAAAGAATTCCGCAAAATCGTACCGTTCTCAGTCAAATTAAACTCGCAACTGAAGAGTTGCAGGCTTTATCGTATCCTTTAAAAAGGTTGCTTATTTGTTTGCGGGGCATTCTCTTCACAACAGAGAGCCAGCGAGGAAGGATACTCTTTAGGGTTACTAAAAAAAGCAGCTGTGCATGGAAATATTTGTGTCGATAAAACTGTTCAAAAAAGAAAAACAGCTGATACGAAAAAACGAAAATTACCGTTATAGTTATATATGACTATTTGTAATTATTTTTTTTTTATTTTTATTTAAATTTATGTAAAGTTTGAGGAACCTTGATTGGGCGCCAAAACATGAATGTCATTTCTAATAAATCAGAACGCCAACATAAATTTTACGGCTATCGTTTTAATATATTATATGTAATTGGTATTCCGGGGAGTGAAGAACAGTATTTGCTCATAATCTTCGTTATAGATCCATATTTGGACAAACCGCCCATACAAAGATCCCTCTACATTTTTCAAAATTTCAACATGTTCTCACATAAGTGGTTGTAATATGGCATTTTGGATTTCTAGTAAATAAACCTTCCTTCCAGACAACAGCCGGAAATGGTAGAAAATGCTCACCAATTTTATTTAGGAATAGGAAAGAAGGAGGAAAACATAAACATATCACCCGTAAAGAATATGGCACAATATATTATTTATTTCAAATAGTTTCTGTATATAAACACCGATATCTATATAAAGCTAGAGCTCTTGCATACCCTATAGTCCCAAACAGATATGTAGGTATGACTAATAACCACCAATTTCGCGGGTTCCGTGGTCATCGTTATAACCTATTTGACACATATTTATTCGTCTGTCTAGTAAAGATTTCATTAATCGAATTATTTGATTTTTTAATGCACGAAGGAAAAAAATTTTTTTAATTCTAATTGGAGAAAACCACTTTTCTAAAAAAAAATAGATCATATACTTTGTATAAAAATACTAATACATTCTCTGTGTCTTTGTCTGTGTCTGTTTTTTTTTTTTTTTTTTTTTGAATCCCCTCTGACCTATCGAACTATTTGTTCACCAACAAAATGTCTTTGTCTACGAAGATCTAAAAATTCTAATCAATTCGAAAACTATGTTTGTACTTGCATCTAGTGTTTGCTCATACGAATTCTATGGCATTGTATGTTTTCAAATATTCGTTGATATTCATTTATTTATTCACAGATTATTGTATTTACTTTGGTGATTCGGATTCTTGTGCTGTGTTCCACTATAAAATATTGATAAAAATTATTGATGCTAGTTTCATTTTCATTTTAGTATTTAATGGATGGCATCGTAGCATCTTGACTTCAGTCATATCAATTCTTAAGCAGCACAAAGGCGATAACCTTAGAAGGGCTGCAGTGGCAGTGGAGGCACTAACAGCAGCAGCAGTAGCCGTTTTCCTATTCCTCAAGCATCAAATGATAAGTAAAACAAAAAAACAGAAACACTGCGGCTGGCCGGCGATTGCAAGCGAGCAAGACCGAACGAATCGATGATGAACAACGGCGACAGAACTATTGTAAAGATTAGCTTTGCTAATCAGCTCCATAGTAAGTTTGGATTTAGTTTCATTCGTTTCGTCGGAGAGAAGCAACATGTACCGGAAAAGTGGAAAATTTAAGCTGCTGCTGCTGCAATGTCTCTTGATTGGCGGTTTCCTGTGGCATCAATGTGTGGCCCAACAACACTACAGTATGAATGAAGATTTTGCCGACTATGAAGAAGAGGATAAATATGATTATCACCATCCTTTGGACCCACGTGCGAACTATGGCTTCCGCACACCAGGTGCTAATCGATATGCTGACGACTACTCACAAGGCGAAAGTGATCCGTATGACACCAGGGAGGAATATCCAGAGCCACGCATAATTTCACCCCCACTTCCTGATGTTGAAAACGGTGGCGGTCACAATCAAGATGAGAATCCTGAACCACATATTATCACTCCACATGTTTCGAACACAGACAGCCGAAATATGTACGAGAGAGAAGAAGAAGATCCAAAACCGAACCTCATATCTCCCCATGTTTCCACTTTACAACACGGAAACATGCCGTCGATGGAAGAACACTTGGATCCAAGATTCTCAAATTCACATGAAGAGGATCTTCAGCCAAGACTCATTACTCCCCATGTTTCTGAAACCCACGATGGAAACATGCGATCGAGCGACGAATATCCCCAACCAAACAACATAACTCCCCATGTTTCTGATACCGAAAAAGAGAACATGCACTCGAGTGACGAAAATACCATCTCTCAACATGTTTCCCAATCCCATGATGGAAACGTGGACTTGAGACCCGAAACCCCACTACAACCGTATGCTCCTCATATTCCTCATTCATTCGAGGAAAATATGCAGCCAAGACAAGAAAACCATTATGAGCCCGAAGTACGTCCTGTGGATCCCAGAACGATAACACCGCCACCACCTACACCATCTAGAACATATGACCATCAACAGTATCCATTTTACCAACAGGCCCGCCCACTGCCACCCACCGGCCAGAGATCCCACAATCCCCCACCTACTAATGCTGATCCCGCATATTCTGGCTCTCGCGATCGTGTTCCCTACCAGCCTAGTAGCAGAGCATCACACATAGTAAATGTTCCTCGCCTAGGTGCTGTACAAGGTATTCGCGATTTCAAAACCATTAAGAGTAGGCCCATCAATGCCTACTTGGGTTTAAGGTATGCCACAGTAAGACCCGGCATTGGCAGATTCCAGGTATATCATTCGATCGTAACACCAAAAAATCGATTCATAATAAACATTTCATTTTAGGCTGCCAGTCCTGTTGAAATTAATCCTTATGGCACCATTGATGCCACACAAGAACCTGCTAATTGTCCACAATTCCCCGATTTGCCAATTATAACCGAGAAGGAGGCAAAAGGAGAAAATGTTGATGATTGTCTCACTCTGAATATTTATACACCAGATGTAAGTCCACAAATAACGTTACTGGCTATTTCCGATACCATGACGTTTTCCATTTTTAGAGACCCGGTTCCTATCCAGTGTTGGTATTTGTCCATGGTGAAATGTTGTTTGATGGCAGTGCTGAAGAAGGACAACCCGATTACTTTTTGGAACATGATGTGGTTTTGGTGAATATTAACTATCGTTTGGCACCTTTCGGATATTTGTCCACATTGACCGAAGATATGCCCGGCAACGTTGCTCTGTCGGATATTCAAAAATCCTTGGAATGGATTCAGCAATATATACGCTATTTCAATGGTAATCCTGATCAAGTTACACTTATGGGCCAAGCTGGAGGTGCCACCCTTGTTCATGCCCTTAGCATAAGTGGAAAGGTATGGTGGCCGAGTTATTAAAGCTTTTGCTGGTATTAAGAAATGTTGTTGTTTTTTAAAGGCCCAAGGACTATACCACAAATTAATTTTGCAATCTGGAACTGCATTGAATCCATATTTCTTGGATGAGCAGCCCACGAGCACATTGCGTAGCTTTGCCCACTTTGCCCGATGCCCTCCTAGTCGCACTACTGAAGGTTATATTTCTTGTTTTGAAAGTATGAAGACCACGGATCTGTTGACCTATTTCAAGAGATATTTTGTAAGTTTGCATCGGATTTTTTTAATGTTGAAACAAAGAGGATATTCCTCGTCAGACAGATCTTTGTCTAATAGCAGTGAGTGTTCATCCTTATTTTTATTTTCTTATAGGAGAGCAATGAACCTCGTGGCCTGGCCTTTGCTGGTGGTTTCAAATTGATTGTTGGCGATAAATTGGGCTACTTGCTCCAACATCCTGCCTCTATGGTAAAAAATAACACCAGCCCAACACTGGTGGGAGTAACAAAAGATGCTGGTGCCTTTATTATGACCCGTTTCTACGATCAATTGGTTGAATTAAAATCGCGTAACATTTCCGATTACATTAATGTGGTATTGAAGCACACGGTACAGCCACGTCATTATCAGTTGTGGAAGAACTGGGCCTTAACACACATCTTCAATCCGGAAGATATACGCAATCCCACCATTCAGGGATTGGTACAAAAATTATTAGAGGTAGGCTGTAAATACTAGGACCCAATTTTGTTCTTATACATCTCCATTTTTTTTCTTTTCTGACTTTCCAGTTGGTCAACTTGATTCTATATCGTGCCCCTGTTGTGGACAGTATTCGCTATACATCGAAGAATGTGTCCACCTATTTGTATTGTTTTGATTATCGTGGTCAGTATCATCGTTTCGGTCACTTGCGCAATCCCTTGCCCTTTGAAATTGATGCTACATTGAGCGATGACAACATTTACCTATTCCCCTATCCCGAAGAAGTGAGCCGTTTAAATCCTTTGGACAAATCGGTATCCGGTTCCTTGGTACGCATGTGGGTTAGCTTTGCCCAATACGGTATGCCCGTTTATAGTCAAAGTATATGGCCCAATGTTAGTTCGGAATATGGGCCATTTTTGCGTTTCACCAATACCAGAGCTGGCAATTTAGAATTGGATTATCACTTTGGCGATGGTATACCAGTACCTAATCAGTATCCAGAATATTTTACTACTACGACCACAACTACAACAACTACTACGACCACCACAACAACAACCACAACTACACCACGTCCATATCAGCCATACAACTATTACGAACGTCCTCCTAGCTACCGCAACTATCAGTATCCGAATTATCAACAATATTCAAATCGTTATAATTCTCGGCCATACAATTATCGTAATCTGCCGCAACAGCAGTATCAACCCGACCCCAGAACCGCAAATGCACATTATTCCAATTACCCTACACATCAGCAGCGTCGTCTAATGTAATGACCTGAATTCATTCGGACTCATTTTACACATCTAAAAATAGTTAAAACAACCACATTAGACAATTAGAAAATAAATATTGATTTATTATTTTGAAATAAACATTTAAGAATAGCATTCGTGAATATGAAGATTTGTGGCTGTCAATTTTTTTCATTCGATGAAGCGATAGCAGAATTTATTCTTCTTATCACTCTTGTCGACATAGTTCTGCGATGCAAGAATACCAACTTCTAGAAATTAGAATTTTCTTTTGTTATTAGTTTTGATTGAGTAGATGGTTACGATGAAATATCATTGAAATATTGGTCAACTCTTTCCGGTACCTCCCTCACAAAGGTTCAATATTTTAATAACTAATGAAATAAGCAAATGAATCCATTGTAATATTTTACCAAACCTACATTAAATCCAAAGATGGGTATAAAGGACACAGAAAGTCAACTCTTTGATAAAAAAAACATACACCTAATATAAAGCGAATAATAAAACCTGGGTGTAATTCCGTAGATCTCTGCAAACCATAGGCCGAGTGTATAAGTAAATATCGGCAAAACCGACTTACACTGTTTTACTTGTTTTCTAAGGACTATTTATTCATTATAGACTATTTTTTAAGTCATTTCATATGGTGGACACTCAGTAAAAATTTCCAAGCACCCCTGCATTAGAAAAACGTTGATTTAAATTCTCTTACCTTTGAAATATCATGTGACATCAAGGATTCTCTCAGAAGCTCTCGAAAACAAGAGATAATGCAGTTTGTAGGAGATCGAACGATGACGGCAGCGCTGCGGCTGATACGACAACGAATGTGTAAATGAACGTCGAAGACACGAGAACATACATACATCGAAATGATCATCAATATTAAAGAACTGCGCATTTTTGCCAAACATATTCCAATTTTTTTTACCAAATATTTTAATATTGAACGTATTAAATATTTTGAAACCCCAATTGCTATACAACAAAAACACAACACATTTGCCAAAATTAACAACAGGAATGACAGAAAGAAAGTCATAGCACAACACCAAATGAAGAAACACAAGAATAGAAGATGTGCAATTTGTAATGAATGCAAAACTTCTTTTTAGCGCGTTAAAATTACATATTTAGCAAAAACAACCAAATTCACTGACTCATAAACTATTAATTAATAATTACACTTTATAATTAAATTTTCTAAAAAAAAACGCACCTAAAATACCGAAAACACGACTCACGAAACCGTCGAAAAATTTTCGCAACCTGTTGCAATGGAAGTGTCAATGAACTAATGAGAGAATAATATTAGAGTTGCCATCACCAATGTAATTTAATACGATGATGTTATGGCAAATATTGTGAACGTTAATTTGAGAAAAAAGTTAAAGTGCATTAAATGTAGTGGTAGTCACTGGATTTCATTGTTATGAATTATTCTCATTGTTGACAAAGATCAGTTTTATAATAGGTCAAAACCGAATGAGGAATATTTTTGTTAAACTTGTCCTCCTTCTATCTTGAGTTACAATAACTTTTCTAATATTTAAAATCGATATTATTTGCTCCTTTAATCCCTAAACTAAATGACTGAATGAAGTCCACCATCAATCACATTTTGGATCTAATTACATTGATTAGGGCAACTCTACAATTATTTTCTCTTCAGTTTTTTTTTTTTTTGTGTTTTAATTAAAGCCGGCCGCGAGTACTTTGTCGGGAGTTTTGTGAGTGGCGTTTCTTTAATTTCGGTAATAAATTAATGATATATCATCTGAAATTTTTTATAATTAGTTTAAACCAATTCAGTAAATCCGATATTGTTAATAAAACTGATAATTTTATCGTGTTTTAGTTTGTGCGCAGCAAGTGGCCCATCTATGTTTTGTGTTCTTTTTTCTTCGTGTGTTTGTATTCTTTTGTTATTCAAAGCTTGAATTCCTCCTTGTAAATAAATCAAAGTTATTGGCAAAGTGAAAAGTGTTTTAATTGAAATTGCAAATTCATTGAAATAATAATTATTTGCCAATATAAATTGCCGTGTTAAATAATATTGGCCATTTGTTCTTTGTTTAGGTTAGTGGCCATTTTGTTTGTTTACGTTTTTCGTGTCATCCTCGGTCGTCTGAACAATCGTTGTCGTCGGAGTCGCCGTCGTCGTTTGATCTCCATTGCCCTCGTGAGCCTTTCCTAAAATCACGAGAGCACATGGCACATGGGTTTTTTTGTATTCAAGGTAAGAATTTTATTTTATCTTTTCCAACATTATTCACTTGTATGGTTGGCAGGGATAGGAAATTAGATTTTGTGATTCAATAGAGAATCTGCAACTAAAATTCGTCAACAGAAGTGGAACTTTTTTACTTTTTTATTAACCAATAAAAATAAAAAACGAATTATACGTCTCTTCGATTTTTATAACTCGAAATATGCTCCAATGATGATAAGCTCTTTCATCGGCAGAATGAAACCTTTCATGTCGTATGCAAATTAATCACTCACACCGATAAAAATATTATAGACAATACATTTTTCAAAATAAGCGGAACGATGATTAACGAATGTGTGTCAATAGGAAATTTGTGATTTTCACATAAATTCAACCATCTCATAACGTGTTTAATATCAGCGAGTTTCATAACTGATTCTGATTCATGAGCTGTATGAAGCATTCACTCTGGGCTAGAATCTCGATTCTTATTTTGACAACATTCTCCAGACAATTTACATAACACAACACAACAAGTCCGAAATTAACATAATAACGTAAGAGTGAAATACAATTAAAATTAAAAAAAACGTTCTTTATGTTTGGAACCGATTCCATTCCTAATGTCTATAAATAACTTTATTTCTATTTGGATGCCTTCTTACTAAACTATTTTTGGTTACAAATTTACCCACATGAACCGCCGAGTTGTTAGTAGCACTGCGACTTGGTTCACTCACAAGTCTGTGGCGGTTTATCGTAAACCTTCGGCGAGGATTTATTTTCGTTGTTCGTCGCGGATGTTTTCGTGAATGATTTCTACGCAAATAGTACACTTCTCTTATCAAACTATGACCTTGTTCTTCATCCAACGTCGTGGCCGAAAACTCTTTGAAATAATTCCCAGCAATGGTTAAAGTTTCGTCCAACTTAGCATAGGGTCCATACAAAGTTGTCATGGGAGGCCAGTAACCACTACGATGACTTCCAAAGGGATGGCCATCAATAACAAATGATGTCCACAATTCTACCATACGTTTGGCCATGGCTTCATCGGGTGGGCTAAGCTTGCGTACATGATCTGGATATGGGAATAGGTATAAAGCTTCGTCTGTAAGCGATACCCCAGCTTTGAAAGGACTCTGCATATTATGTTCTTCGTCCATGTCCCGATAGCGATTGAATTCTCCAGCATAATCGAACGAATAGAGGAACGTGTTGTGGGGAACATGTTTGTTGTTCATATTCAAAGCCAATAGCACAGGCAGTTTGTGCAAAAGAGTACCGGCCACCTAAAATATCATATGAATAGATTAGTACTTTTATAATACTTCTCAATAATATACGCACATCAATAAGTCTGGGTATAAGAGTGGCAAAGGTACCATTCTCCATGAGCCGGCGATTGAAGAAATCATGTGTAATAAAGCTGGTCAGCAGCATTGTTTTATCAGTACCCACAGCTTGACGTATAACATGGTCAATATAATCGAAACTTGTATAGGTATCATCGGGTATTTTTCCTTCAAAATCATTTTCAACAATTTCTGGAAATAGCCATCAATTTAAATGAGAATTATTCATTGAGAAGTAAACAACTGCAACC
This sequence comes from Musca vetustissima, assembly GCF_032173495.1. Classification (NCBI taxonomy): domain Eukaryota; kingdom Metazoa; phylum Arthropoda; class Insecta; order Diptera; family Muscidae; genus Musca; species Musca vetustissima. Next base: position 250,712 of record NW_026880467.1, read on the forward strand.
TACCATTTACGGTCTTTGAACCGGCATTTTTAGGACAACCACCCATGGCTGGATAAGAAAAATTACTCTTCAGCATCAAATCGTATGGATGTTCGGGTAATACTCCACTAGGACCACCGATTGTAAATTGTATACCGCCAGTATGACCGACACCCAAATCCGATTTTTCAATCTAAATATAAAAAAATGGAGGCAAATATAGGAATGTTATAATTTTCATTTCCAATATCCCCCCTTTAACCACTTACACCATGTTCCATAAATGCTTCCAAAAGTTCCATTGGTGACATATCCATTAAACACCTATTCAAATCGCCCACAGTGGCCAAGGTACATTCTCCTTTCGCGGCAATTTCTTGGGCAAATTTGCGTGGATTGTCCTCTATGAAGATGGGCATTAAAGCCGAACCTGAGTGATATATAACCTGATGGAATAGACCCTTCTCCACCTACACCAAAATAAGTAAGAGGAAGTCATTATAGATTCAAATTAAAGTTGAACAAAAATAGTCATGTTACCCTTGGTGAAAGCGTCAAAAGATGAGCAATAGCTGCACCACCCACTTGACCAGCCACAGTGACCTTATTCGGATCTCCACCAAAGTATTTGATAAAGTATTTAATATATTGCAAAGCTAGAAATATATCCAAAACACCAGCATTGCCAGGGATTTCGTCTGTCTTTGTGGACAAAAATCCAAAAGGACCCAAGCGGTATTGGGGGGCGACTAATACGATATCCTTCTCCAACAGGTAATCTGGTGGGGCTTCCGAATTACTGCCTTCAAAGAAATATTCGCCATGTATGTAAACTAAAACCGGATAACTACCATTGACGCTAGGAGTAGTTATGGTCATGGTCAGACAATCTTCAATATCAATAAAATCATCGAGTTTTCGCAACGATTCCATGGCCACAATTGAAGGACAACCAATTTTGGCAGCAGTGGCATCCATAACATCATCCCAGGGTTCCACGGGACGTGGTGCCTAATTGTATGAACAAATAAACGATTCACTCATTCTGAACAGCTAATGGAACAAAACTAAACGCATACCTTAAATCTGTACTTTCCAGAAGGTGATTCAGCATAGCGGACATCGACAAACTGTACAACCTCTCTTTGGGTCCATGCCGTTTCAACTGTCTTTCCTTGTATTTTACCCAAATTGGGCAATTCAATTATAATATCATCGGTTTCCTCCTCCGATGCTCCTCTAGAATACCCGATAAGTGGCAGCAGCACAAGGAGCACTGCAAGCAGGCTTTTACATTTGCACACCATATTTTCTCAATTCCCTCGCGGTTTTATTTTCGCAACACGACACAAGTCAACCGTTTTAATCCGAATATCTTTTAAGACTGATTTCACTCTGTCGCACAGAACTCCATTTTACCATATTTGATGAGATTTCGTTTTGGCAATAATGCAAATTTCACCCGTAGCGCTTCGCAAACCAATCATCTCATCTTTTTACAACATTTGGTGATAGAAATTAAGAAATTTTGGCAAACCGAAAAGTGAAAGAATGCGTCAAAACGAAAACAACAACAGAAGAAATATACAAACCCCAAATGCGGCTAAACTATCTATCTGCTTGTCCATCGGTCGTCGCTAGTTATCTACGGGTCACTGTTGCTGCTGCCGCTGACAAACATGAGAACAATACCAACAGCTACAGTCTGTCTATGGTAACATCATTAGCATAAATTTGTCGAATCGGTAAACATAAGTCGAGCGCAGTGAGTAGCTGTTGTTTAAAGATCATCACCATGAAGACCGCAAACTATGGATTGAAGTAGAGCATAAACAAATTTGTTGTTTCTTTTTTTTTTGCGAAAAAAAACATAAAATTGCTCTTTCTTTGTCTGATTTCTGTGAATCAATTTCGATTTCATTAATCCCCTCCAGAACTTATCTAATGATTTAATCACCTCCATCGCAGTTAATTAAACAACTGCAGAAGAAGGCGAAGAAGTTCCGTTTAAGTGTTATCGTGATTAGTAATATTTGAAATAAGTGAAAGCTTTAATCATAGCATCTCAATTTGTATTGATTTCGCTTGTCTCCTGTCATAGGTCAGTCAAAACATGAATTAGACATCAAGGGGTATGACTGCATGCGTACAAAAATCCAAAACACTCTCCATTTCAATAAAACTACAAAGAAAAATCTATACAAATATAATTTTATTATTATTAGTGAAGGCATCCATGGATCACATGGAAACACAAATCTTTAAATATTGATAAAAATCAAGCTCATGCCTTTCTGAATTAGTACTTTAAAAATGTCCTTCCTTCCCACTTAAATATATCAGTTCCTATAATAATGACTGGGATCACAGTAGCATAAAGTTAAAATAAAATCTTATTTGTTATGCTAATTTTTCGAATCTATAATCAACTCAATTCGAAATTAATTTAGAGATCAGATGGGCCTTTGATCTTTGACATTATTCTACACTAGAATGAAGCAGCACACAATATGTGCAAAACCGTTAGATTTATGTTTTATGAACCAGTTTCTTAATGTGAACTCTAAATGTGACACTTAAATTTTACCAATTAATCTCCTTTGCTTTTAAGCTATTCAATTCGCTAATGGTTTTTGAGTTCCCCAATAGAATTTCTTTCAAACTTTCTAAAATGACCTTCACGAATAAAGCTAATTTTGGCGACCCACAAAAAATATATAAATAACATTTGAATTACAAACATCTAAAAGTATTTTCACATAGTGTTTTCTAATCTTATATATTAATTATTAAATAAAGAACGAAAATAAATTGAAAAGTTATTAACGTTTGTGAGTGGAAAATCCCCATACTATTTGACAAGCTTTCTCTACACTACAAATTACAAAGGAGGACCAGACCTCCGGGTCTTCTTTCAATATTTCACACAAAAGATAATTGGCCAACAACAAATTAACGATTTTTATTTTTTATATTTCGTTGAATTTTTATTTTATATTTCTTTTTTCTTCTTCTTCTTCAAATTAATTGTAATATATTATAGTTAAAACTTAGTTCGGTGGGCAATCAAAACAATATTGCCTCCACGAGCTTCACCATTCGATTCATCATCTTCGTCTTCCTCTTCTTCCATCTCGTCTTCGTTCTCTTCCTTTTTAAGTTCATTTATAAAATCAAAGAAGTCATCGTTCACGATGTTATAGCCCATTTTGTATTCTCTAACAGCGGCAGTGAACTCATCGATATAACTATTGCCAATGGTAACGGTTTTTCCCAATTTCGCATAAGGTCCAGCATCTGCAGACATTGAAGGCCACTCTGGCATATGGGGAGCTGAGGGTTTACCAGTTGCCGCAAATGAAGTCCACAACTTAACCATGCGCAAGGCAATCTTCAAATCGCGATTAGAGTTCACCGTGGCGAAACGAGGCCATGGAAACAGATAGAGATTCTCATCGGTGAGTGAAACACCCAATTCGAATGGCAATTCGGTTTGATCATCAATGGTGCCATAACGATTGAATTCACCTTCATAGTCGAAGGAATAGATGAAAGTACTATTAGGAAGTTTCCTGGCATTGCCCTGAGCGGCCAAAAGTACGGGATTCTTGAATGCAATTGTGCTACATAACTAAAAGAAACAAAGACAACAATTAATAAAAAAAAAAAATTCTTTCCACACTACATTTTATCTCTACTGCATCGTACATCGATCAGACCAGGAATCATGCGATAGAAAGAACCATTTTTCAATTGTCTAGCAGAAAACACTTCCTCCAAGGCATATTTTAACCAAGCACCGCTGCTATCTGGGCCATTTGTTTCGCCAATAATAGTTTTTATGTAATCCGTGGCATTTAATTGATCGTCTACAATAGTCTCGTTAAAGCTGTCAATGAAAATGTCTGGGAAAGATCACTATTAGACTGCGTCAAGTGAAAATCAAATATCAATTAGAATGCACACCTTTCATCATATAAGTACCAGCATGTTTTGGTGTACCTGCCATGGTGGGATAGGCCTTGAAATTTCCAGAGGTCAAGAGCTTAGCAGGGAATTGAGGCAAAATGCCAGAGGGACCTCCGACCACAAATTGTGCCCCACCACTAGAACCAACACCTTGGCCTGTTTTCGAGGAACCATGTATGCTGAACGCCTCCAACAATTCGGTGGTATTCAAATGACGCAAACATTTGTTCAAGGATTCAATTTTATTCACATTTTTGCAACCGGCAATTTTAGCAATATCCTTGGCAGCAGGCAAAGGATTGTCAGTTATAAAGGCAGGTGAGAGGCTGGAGCCGGATTGGTAGATGACACGATGGAATAAACCTTCTGGAACCTAAAAAGAAAAATTCAGTATTAAACGCCACTTCAATTGCTGCCATGATAAGGAAAACATACTGCAGGACTCATGGTTAGGACATTGATAAGAGCAGCACCTCCGACTTGACCGAACAATGTGACACGATCAGGATCGCCGCCAAAGGAAGCAATATTATTTTGTATCCATTTCAAGGCCAAAATGACATCGGAAACTGCAGCATTGCCGGGAATATCATCGGACATGGTCGACAGGAAGCCAAAAGGTCCCAAACGATAACGCACAGTTACCAAGACAATGTCTTCCTCCAACAGATAACCGGGAGGAGCATCCAATGTACTGCCGTCGTACAAGAAGTCACCATGAATGTACACCATAACTGGAGAACTTAATTTGAGCTGCGGATAATTGAAGAAGGCAATTAGCAAAGTCGATTTTTAATATACGTAAATAAATTAGAATGCATCCTACCGATTTGGTATTAACAGTTAAACGTAGACAGTCCTCAACCTCAATATTTTTCGCCAACAAAGCTTCATAGTCGGAAAGATCATCTAATGCAGGGCAGCCGTTAAAAGGCCGTTCGGCCTTCAATGTACCAGCCCATGGTTGTACTGGCTTGGCAGGTTTAAATCTCAAAGCTCCACTCGATCCTGTGGCGTAGGGTATATCAAAGAATTGTATAATTTCCTGACCACTCCATTCAGTTTTCACCGTGCGTCCGCGCACAGCACCCAAGCCAGGTATAATGTGGTGAACAAAATCGTTTTTGTTTTTGTTATTCTGTTCACGATTTACATTCTTGTTGCGTACGCCACCAGATTTCTTATTCTGATTCACGCGCTTTGTGGGGTTCCGTTGCTTCTGCTGCTGTCTTCCCTGTGGAACGGCAACTTTTCGTTTTCTATTCTGTTGTTGGGCAGCATTCACCACTACCCCGATGATCAGGATCAGTAAAATCAAATAGGTAATCCGCATTTTGGTCCTCAGCTATGTGATATGTGTGTGTTGTGTGTTTCAGCCACAACCTACAACTGTTTAAAGATCTTAACAGAATCGTAGAAAGAAACCTCCGATTATTGTTCGAAAGCCCAGCGGATTTATTTAAATTATTTATGTTGTTCGGTAGTTGTTGCCCCCAGGGACCAAAAAGAAACAACATTTTCGAAATTAGGTCGAACATAACCAGTGTCGATCTTTCTCAAGACTACTACCCACCAATCCCCGTGGCTTTACCTGAGAGCAGACAGCAACAACAAGCTACATAATATACGACTTTGCAAAACGAAACCTTAAAAAAGAACAAACAAATTAGCAATTATAATTAATAATAATTTTTCTTCGGCATTTCTTCGCAACGCTTAACGACATTCTAATACTGAAAGGGTTAAATGTCATATTTGTGTATGTGAAACCGGTTATTGACCGGCCGGTCATTGTGCTTTAAATTCGCCACACAAATCACAATTTTTGAAACTCTTATCCCACATTTGTTAACTCAGACTATTGAGAACCATAATTAATCAAGCAATGGGTGACGAAATAAATTAAAGAACCGTTCTGATAAATTGTAACTTATGTAACCATAATATGGAAGAGAATATTTCAAATCGTTCATATGTATGCTTGAATCTCTGTTACGTGGTCGTTATGATACATTTACATACGTGTTTATCTCAAACAATATTTTCAAAACTTTTAGATATTGAATATATGTGAATAAATTATTGCATATGAATGAACTAACCATTAAAGTATTACCCGTCAACTTTTCTCTGACCAATTTACGGATTTGTATATTTCGATTAATGCAAACCGAATGCAATGTATTTTTAGCACAGAAAGAAAATCCAATTGCTTTAATCTGGAAATATGTAGAATTGAACATTATATCATTTGATTAAAATAGTGTCTTGGAATAACACTTTTATTTAGAATAAATATGAACGCAAGAACTATTGACCATGTCACTATCTTTTGATTTTGTGGCGCTGAGTCATCGTGGAATCCATTTCATGACTTTATCATTTCAGTTTATACATATAAATATGGTAGTTATACGCTTAAGATAAAGCATAGTCAACGACAGACGAACGAACATTCACTCTCAACAAATACGCGGTACGTTTAATATGTGAAAATAGCCGCATTTCAATAGATCTTATCGCACACAAAGCAAATACAAATCAATTATTTTGTTTGCGTTTATGTTTTGCTCTCTAACACGTGGTGGGTGTGATTGCACAAGCACCATCCGGCCAAGTTCTATAGCTTCTGCAATTCGCAATAACGGACGCAGTTAATCAAAGGAAATTAGAAGCTATAAAGACTAGGCGTAATTCCAAATAGTAGGATAGTTGTGTCAGCTTACAAGGACTCCACACTACAAATAAGAAAACAACAAATTATCGTTTATGATTTTGAATATATTTCATTTTATTTTCCCAAATAAAAGTGTAGTTTGTTTTAATTCGTATCTTTCTGTATCTGTATGTGTATTGTGTACAAGGACATTTTGAAAGTGATTTTATGTTTTTGTTATAACATATAGGATATACGTTTTGGTTTAAAATTAAAAATTACATCAAAGTTGTTGTCATTGTTATTCAAAGGATTCCTAATAAGTACACACACTGCAGAGTATCGACGAAGAAATGTGAATGAATAATGTGAACTAAAATTTACATGAGAAGGCATATTAGAAAGGAATTGATAAGTTGTTTATCTCAAAAAAGGACAATTATTTTATAATTAAATCCCTTTGGTAATTAAAATAAGCACATTTCATTCAATGATCATTATATTTGTTGTTCTTGGAATTTTAAATGCATCTGAATTTGGATTACAATTAATGTGCCAATAATAGTTAACCAACATCTCTCGCACTAGTAGACAAATATAAAGAAACCTAATCGTTAAAAATATTCAAGCAATTTCCGCTATATGTCAGCAGTACAAAGGTTTGCTTATTTCAGAAATTATTTGTCTTACAGATTTTTATCGATTAGGCTAAAATATATTTAAATAACAAATAACGTTTAAAAGGAGAAATATATAGCTAGAGGAGAAAAGGTAAAATTCATAGTATCCTATAAAGAAAATACTATTTATGTTAGGTAATTATTCAATATTCATTTAAATAATTATAAATATGAATAATTTTAGAGGAAAGTGGTTTTATTTATTTCTTGTATAGTTAAGAAATTGTTTATGTTTATTTACGTTGTATTGTATTTGTATGACATTGGAAAATTATGAAGAGGGACACATTACGATAGATAGTTTAGATAAAGAGGGCGGGCGGGGGTATGGATGAAAGAAGGGGCGGCGCAGGGGCGTATTTAGGTTTATTTAATTTAGAGGAGGCGTAAAGTGTGTAATCGATCGTCTGCTTTTTATTAAAAAGCAATTTAATAATTTGTTTTATATTTTGCTCTAAAAACAAACGTCTGTGTGCTTGTTGTCTTATAAATTCTCTACATCTAAACGGCATTGCGACTGCTACGCCGACGACCCTATTCCACGTCCATCGTTGAATCTTCTGGCACATTGTTGGTGTGCGCCGTCTTATCACCCTCGGCTTTGTTGTCGGCATTCTCGCCGTTGTGTTGCTCTCCACTGGCTGCATTGTCTTTGGGTGGTGCAGGTTTGGCAGCTGGTTTGGGCTTGGGGCGATTGATGACTGAATTTACGCAGGTATTGAGTGTCTGGACTTCATGACGAATGTCGGCAACCTTGACGGGACTGTCGGCGGTTCTTGGCGATTCGGCAAATTTGCTCATGTGACTGTCCAACCACTTCTGGGCCTTCTCGGCATGCTCGGCAATGTTAATGAATTCGGTTTCAGTCAAATGATCGTATTTTGGTGAGCCCTTCTTAAATTCGTTTACAGCCGCATGAGCGTGGTTGATGGCATTTTTCAATTCCGAGAATACGCCTGGGCAGAGTTCGTAGTCACTGGCACGTTCCTTAATGGGATTTGTTTGGTTGTGTAAGGCCTTGAGCTTGTTAACATAAGTATCGCGATCACAATCTTCACCATCTTCATACAGCCAATTTTCCAATTCATTCAATTGGGCACAAATGGCATCGCGCTCGGCATCGACTACATAACGCTCCAATGGACCACCCTAAAAACGAAAATGTCAATAGGTGATTCAAACACAATCAATTGGGAATATTGAATATACCTGTAACTTGTTACGCATCTCATAGACGAACTCTTCCAAAGCGTTCTTAGCATCAATACGTTCGGTTTCCTTGGCATCATTGGATACCATTTTAGCCTCTTGTTGAATCAAATTGTTCAATTCGTTGGGCAAAAAGCCATGTGTGTGTGCCTCCATGGGCAGCTCAATCAATTTGGTACTCTTCTTCTTCTTGTCTGCACCCTGAAATCATAGAAACCAGTCATATGAGAATCCAAACAGATAGAAGTATCGGAGATAAGCAAGAAAAAAGTAGAAAGAGGAAATTTGTAGATGGTGGTTAATCTTAGATTAGCATTGGACCAACAACAGAAGCCTATCCTAAAACCCTGAGTATTATAAATTTGGAAGGAATATTTGAGGCAAATAAAACACTTTGGAGTCAAAGGGGAAAAAAGAACAAGTGTGCATTATTCCAAAGCAAGGGAGGAGTGAAGGTCATTGTTTTTAGTGTTTAATACAAAATTGGATGAGTGTTGGACAAACTAAAACATTTATAAAAAGTAGTGTACTAATTTATATTGCGCTTTGTTAATCTTATTTGACAAGGAGAGTACTCAAGGGTAGGCTTGTGAGCTGTTTTCTTCTTTAGTGTCATTTGTAAAGAAGTAGTTGTAGTATTAGCCAGCCGCCATCTGCCATTGACATTCATTCTGTATACAAAACAGTGTGCTGACAAATGTCAATGCTCGGCCTGTCTGTGTATTCATTTTGCAAATTTCCAATTTCTTGTCTTTTCTTAAATGGTTTGGAAGTAAGTAAGAGAGTGTGTGTAAGGAAAAACTTAATTGTTAAAATGTAAACAAAAGCTTTAGCGTATACGAAACGTACCGGAGTAAACCAGCCCTTGACCCGTTGAGCCCACCCTTGTCCTCCAGGTGATGAGGCAGTATTTGTACTATCGTCTTCATTGTCATTACAAGCCTACGCGATAGTTTGTGTGGTAATGGACCATTATCATCAAACAATGATGACAAGATGTGGTGGTGGTAGTGGTGGTAAGAACGAAACCAAGAAGACAACAAAAAACACAAAATCAATTCGTATTTCAAAAATTTAGCCTACTTTCCTTTTTTCTTAATTTTTACTCAAAGGAAATGCACTTTGCTTTTGATGAAGATGAGAAATAGCGGAGGAAAAACAGTACGAAACTTAAGTATGAATATAATGGTGCTAATGCAGGGACATTCCAACGTTAGATATTTGCAATAAACGTACACGTACGAAAAATAGCAAAACGATATACATTGAATTTCGATTTGTCCACTTATAGTTTGTTGGCAATTTTTATATCTACTACTAACGTTGAAATGCCCCCACACATAAACTTATTTCAAAAGGATGATCGTATAAAGGACAGCAGAACCAAATTATATATGAACGTAAAACAAGTATGGACTATAAGTTAGTAAAAATAAATAGAAATTCTACAAATCGGTTAGATAATAATAAATGTGCTAAACACTGAACTAGATTTGAGATAAACCAAATTGTGATTCTACAACTTAAAATATTTGTTCGCAACACTGAACACTTGGACAGGGACGAAGTACCGCTACAGATGTTAAATGACTTGATGTATTACATACTGATTGGTATTATCTAATGCGAATACATACCTCGGTCTGTACATCCATTGGTTCTCCACCGTTGTTCTGCTGCTGTTCACCACCTGCTGGTGCTTCAGCGTTGCCTGCTTGTTCGTTGGCTTGTTGAGCTTCTTCAGCTTCCTTCTTGTCGACCAACGAAGCACTGGAGATCAATACGATACCGTGATGATTGATTCTTACTTTAACCTTAACCTCGGCAAATTCTCCCTTGTCGTTGGGCTTGACATCCTTAATGGTCCAGCGACCAATGACGGGATCTGGATAAGGAATAGGTTGTGAATACTGAACTGTCATGGTGAAGGGTTCTTTGCGGTTCAAGGTCAGAAGACGGCTAAATGGTGCTGCGTGGAAAACGGGGAACACTTCAATGCCGCCACCGGATACGTTGCCATCACCTTCCCAAGTAACCATAACGGGATAGTTCTGAATATCAGTCACGCCAAATTCACGTACACGGACAGCGGGTGACATGATGGCGCACTGCAAAGCGGCACCACGAGACACCGACTCGTCCTGGTTCAATGTGGTACTAGCCGACTTGCCAAACACACTTTCAATCAATTGCTTAATGGCGGGAATACGTGAGCTACCGCCAACAATTTCTACTGAATGGATATCCTCGAGAGTGAGTTTGGAATCTGCCAATAGCTTTTTGAAAGTATTCTCCACACGTTGGAACAATGGAGCACACAATTCTTCCATTTCGGACCGCTGCATGCTGGACGAAACATCAATGTCATCCATGAAGCACTCGATGTTCAAGGGCAATTTGGTGCTGTTGGCCGACATTTGTTTCTTAAGTTTCTCAACTTCCGTAATGAGACGCAACCAGCAACGAGCATTTGTCTTGGCATTTATCTTGAAACGGTCCTGGAACTCCTTGGCAAAGTGTTCAGCCAAGGCATTGTTGAAGTCGCGACCTCCGATATAGTCCCAGGTGCTGGCCAGCATCTTTAGTTTGCCTTTTGTAAAGGCACATGCACTGACCTGCAGTGAGGCATGGCCGCAGTCCACAAAGATAACATTTCGAGGTTTATCCTCGGGCAAGTCCTGCTTGTAGAAACCATAGGACAGTGCTGTTGCGGTGGTCTCATTCATTAGGCGTAGAACATTGAGACCGGTAATTTGGGCAGCATCAAGTAAAGCCTTGCGTTCAGCGTTGGTGAAGTACACAGGGCAAGTAATAACGCAGTCATTAACCTAAGCAAAGAATCACGACTGAGTATTGCCAGATATTACAAAGAGAAGCTTCTAGAACTCACCTGTGTTCCCATGGCATGGGTAGAAGTTTCCTTCAACTTAGTAAACAACATGGCTGTCAACTGTTCGGGGGTGAACGTTTGCTCCTGATCCAAATAGTTGACATGGTAACCGATGCTACCATCGGGCAAGCTTGTAACTTTTGTTGGAATGCTGTTAAGTTCGCGTTGCACATGGGGATCGTTGAATTTACGACCCAGTAATTGTTTGAAGCCACTAACTGTGTTTTTCATATTTGTGACCTGCTGGTTTTTGGCAGCAACGCCGATGATACGTTTTTTGCCATCGAAAGCCACACATGATCTGCAATAAAACAAAAGAGAGTGTTAATTTTGATGGCTACAACTTAAACATGTTTAGTCGAAAATAAATCTAGAAACCAAAAACAAACAAATGACGTCATTCCTCCAGATTATAATGACTGCTGGTGGCTAAACACTCATTAAGCACTTCTCTAACAACTAATGTGGCCGGCCTTTGAGTCATAATCGAAGGCTGCACTATCTACGATGTGTTCTTATATAAATCGGATCGAACAAAAATTTGTTTGGACAAACCACTTTAGAAAGACCATGGAAAACATTAGCAGTGGGCTTTTTGTTAAAGGTGTTAATTGAAAGCCTTTTGGGGTATTACAATTTTTTTCTATTATGTCGCGTTTTTAGCGTTTCTAGAAATGAATGATTTTATTTCTCACAATTTTACCGGTTGGTGACTACACTTTTTTTGATGGCCAAACGGGGCAATGAGTGTGTGCGTATACATTTGTCAGTTTGGTTGTTTGTTTGTGTGCATGTATATGACTTTTTGGGATACCTACTTTTTGATTACCAAAATGACGCAGCCTTTGGCCAATCGAACAAAAATACACACCACCCACACACGGTATGGAAATGTTTTCAAATAAACAATCAAATGAAATGTATTGAGTGGAAATTAAATAAAATATCACCATCACCAAATGGTGCTGCCACTATGGCAGGGAGGGTCAACCAAATGCCAACATTCAATGTTGTTGTCATCGGACAAATGGTTTGTTATGATGACCTGTGTGTAAGATGGGCTGAATGTGGTGTAGCGTCCAATCATGCATAGTTATGACATCATTTGGACAAATATGCATTCCGAAATCTGTGATGCACATCTGAACGACATTTTGCCCATAAATGGCCAAGCAATTCAAAATCCAAACACAATGTATGTGGCAAGCTCTTATTAAAACGCACACATACACTCATTCACTGAAACATATTAAGCGGCATTGAAATGCCGGCTTACAATCATAGAAAACAGTGTGCGCGGTATACGCGACAGAATTCCACCATATGATCATAATGATGACATCTGAGGGTGGCTTTGCCAATGTTAAGCCCTAACAGCTGAGTGCCTTCAAGAGACAATAACGAAAAAAAAAAATCAATAACTACTTCCAGAAAAATACACATGTTTCTGGAATGTTTCCTAGCAATAATGCAAATGACGCCCATTTTGTGCAGAATTTTGCAATTTTTAATTTTTTGTTTATAGTTTGTTGCTAGCGCAAAGAACAAAAAACAATATTGACTGTATCACGTTTTTGCCATGATTTTCTCCTCTAATCTTTTGATAAATTTTCCATTGGTTAACATTTGATGAGAGTGAGAGAACACAAGCAGAACACACTATGAGAAAACACCGAAAAAACGAATGGGAGAATTGAAAAAAACTAACCTCACTTTTTGCCACTTGTAATGCTTAATCATTTTTTGTAATTATAAGTCAAAATTTGTTAATACTTACGGTGTTGCTCTCAAGCTGTAGTCATTGGCAAGAGTCTCAATACCGCCAGCCTTGGCGGCGGCGACATAGCACGACTCGCTACCAAAATCAATACCAATCACAGACATTTTTCTTCCTTGTCGGTGTGTGTTTTGTAAAGTAAAAAACTCTTGGGCAGCTCTGTGTATTTTCTACTTCAGACCACCAAAACAAACTTCCAGAATTTCTGCAATGCAAAAAGATGGACAAGAATTACATACACTTCTTCCCAATGTAACACATTTCACAATACTCTTTTTTTCCTTTCTTTTCACAAAACTAGAACAAACACGTCAGTCTCGTCGTCAATGGGTTATGGAAAATTAAATAATTAAAAATAAACAAAATCCAGAAAGTTCGTCGAAAACATAGGGCCAAACTAAACTATTCACAATTAAAATACAATTATATCACTGGTAATAAGGGCACATGGACACTTTTTATGCAAATCCAGCTGTCCTCCATTCATTGAATATTAAACATAAAAAAGTATGTATGTATGTACATACGTTTTTCTTTTTTAGATCTTTGCTCTTTCAACGATAGATAGTGTGGTGCGTTTTGTAAGTTGTTTTTAACTTTATCAGTAGCTCTTTCTTTTTCTTTCTTTTTGTCACAGCAGTTGTGGTTATAGTTTTGAATGACTTTGTTAATTTGCAAATTTCTTGTATTTTCTTGCTTGACTATTTAAACGTTTTCTTGGGAGTTTTTTTTCTCGGATAGGTTACCTTCTTAAAAAGCTAGTGTTTCTCAACGCGTTTTATTTTCAACTGTGATGGCTGGCTGAGTTTTCGTGCCTCTCTTCTCTCGTGAATCTTCTAGAAAGGTTTGACACTTCTTAGCAGTGTTGTATTCTCAAGTGTCACATCAAGCGTATGGCGTAACTGCTGCTTTACGTTAATCATTTTATTTACTTGATGTATGTTGTTGCCATTGAAATTATTTCAAAGATTAAAAAATAAATATTATTAATACCGAAAAAACAATATTTTGTAAATTATAACTATTGGTTTGAGTTTTTCATTTTAATATAATTAAAAAAGTGCACAATAAGAGTTACATTACTCTTATGCCATGTTCTGACAGACATTCATTTCATTTATTAAGCATAGTAACAAAGCCAAATAGGCCATTTAAGTTACACAAAACAACATAACATTCGAACAACGTAGTTCGTTTTCAGAATTATGCACATAAATTACCCGTTCATAAGGCACTATTCATAATTCATGTCATATATAAATTAGTTTTTAATGGCAAAAATTTTGAAATTTTCAAATGGAAAAAACAAAACAATTAATAATAAGTACATTCTTATAGGTTCTGGAACAGGCATAACATGTGGTAAAACTTTTTCAATTAAATATTCTTTCAAATAAGTAATGGCATTTGTCCAGCTGATGGCACATAACCTGCCAAAAATAGTTATTATATTTCAAAATAAAAAAGCAAAGTTAAATTAAATTCTGAAATTTGGTGCAATTTGATGAAAACAAACGTATAAACGAATTATATAGAACGACCTGGACCATGACTATATTTTATATTGATATATCTATATTGACTTAGATAATTGGTTTGCTTCGGGACCTCTAAGGTTCTACAATTTATTTATTTTTTTATTTTTCCTTTATAAATTTGACAAGTTTTGGAACCAAGAATATTTAGAGATGGTTCATAGCATGGTATAACTTTTACAAGCTAGGTCAAAGTAGTAATTACTCTGTTATGGATGAAACAAACATTTAATTGTATTCCCTCCTGATTTTTAGAAGAAATCATAACCTTTCATTCATTTTTCACGTTTTTAATTGCAATTGTAAATAAAATGTAATTTTGAGGAAAAATTGCAATCAGTTGGTAGCTATGCCCTACCTCGTACTAATACGATTTTTACTCGATTGTCGATTAAATGTATCGATTATGTTTTATCGATTTTTTGCCAGCCCTAATTGACTTACTACACGAGTTAAATTCTTGTAAAATTGTTCCTGACCAAAGAAAAGTCGTTCTTTTCATTGCATTTATTAAATTAAATAAATAATTACAAAATGTTTCGTATGCCACCACAAGTTGACCCCGCTGAGGAGAAGAAACGCGTCCAGGCTGATGTTAGAAATAACTTCATAATGTTTACTGTTTTATGCGCTGCCATTAGATTGGGTAAGACATCCTTAAATTAACGAATACATCGATGGACATTGACATTTTGTGTATCTTACAGCTCCCTTTTGCATTGGAAAAGTGATGAACCAAACCGCCTAGCACTTGGATAACATTACCTGGACACAAATAGCTTCTACTTTATACAGTAAAGCTGTTTCGTTACTATCGAAATAGTTTGAGTTGTTCTCGTTACCAAGAATATGCGTGCAAAATTCCAGTTTTTGTTATTATAAACATTGTAAATCAAAACAACTCTGTTACATAATATCTAATATAATAAAATCATGTTTATTAAGTTTGTTTCTAAATTCAATGTGTTGTTCTTTGTATGTTTGTATATATCCAGTTTTGTGTTTGCTAAAAAAAATGATATGAACACAACTTCTTTCCGTCAATTCTATCGAAGTATTCAGTACCTTTTTTAAAATTTACTAAAACTTCTGTTGAGATTTTACTCCCTCAATTACAAATAGTACTGCAAGATTCTACCTTTTTTAAAATTTACTAAAACTTCTGTTGAGATTTTACTCCCTCAATTACAAATAGTAATTAAATTCCCAGTAACATGACATACATTTTTTATTAGGCAATAGTAAAAACTCCAAATGTTTCAACCCATTGCTTGCCATAAAACATCTCTTAATTAACTCTCTTAGAGTTAATTAAGGTTAATTAGGGTTTCCTTTCTAATTCACCTCAACATATCCCAAATTAAATGAAATAGGCAATCGGCTATCAGCAATGATTTGGATCGTTACATATAATTGAAGTCCAGTAGGCCTATTCTTTAACTTTTTAACAACATTCGACATTGTTTATTTTACAACAATTTCATTTGTTTGTTGTAATATCGAATGTTGTTAAAATTTACAGAATAAGCCTACTGATGTATTAAATCCCGATTAAAAAACAAACATAGATTTTTCAGTTTTTATTTATTTATAAAAAATGTATATATTTTTTTTCTTATTTTTCATTTGGGTTTTACGTACTCTAAATGGCTTTCTTATACTTTACTATAAATTGTTATAAAGGTACATACATTGCAATATTGAATAAACATAATTATTAATAATGATAATAAACTCTACAATAGCTTATGATTCTTTTACAGAGAGAGGGGGGAAGAGTAGGAGGAAGAAAACATCGTATTGTTTGATAGAAAATTATTTAGCAATTGTAAAAATACAACATTTTATGAACATTCCGATAAAATCGAAATTCTTCTTAAGAATGTCTTATATAACATAACGTATTTTTTACAAGGCATTTTCAGCTATGCTTTATCTACCTTTGGCTTCAGAGCTTCCATCTGTAATAGTAGTATTTTCAACATAAATTCTCTTGGTTTCTATATACATACAACAAAAATACACAAAAATTCGTAAAAAAATAAATACAAAAAATAAAACGATTTGGTCTCAATCGACAATTATGCAGATAGGGAGTGGGTGAGTTCAAAAATATGCGAAGTGGTTCTTCATTCAATGTCTATGCACAGTTCATCGGAGCTCGTCATATGGTGGGCAGTGGATCCTGTCAGTGTTTCCTTCTGCGTAGAGATCAGTTTCAATTGAGCTGTGTGATGGTGATGTTGTGCGGGAGAATGAATGCTTGATGAAAATACGGATGAGTTGTTGCCGTCGTAATACTGATCCACTTCTGGATCACTGAAAACACATGTCTCCTCTCCAGAGTCGTTGTGAACGCCAGATAATAATGTATTTTCGGTTTGTGCATGGTAGAGTGACGCTGCTGGTAATAGGTCTGTGTTACTTGGCGGGATATTTTCACTTTCCGGAGAGTTCGATTGTTGATCAATGAAAAAGTCTGAAAATTACAAGAGAGTACCAACATTAATTTTCGGACACATTGCAACATTTGTAAACAAACAACATCCTTAACTGTAGTCTACAAAGAAATTAACAGCTAATTGTTGGCCAAGTTTTGCTCATAGTGTACCGAAATCAAACTTGACCCAAAAATATTGCTCTTAATGACGAATAAACAAGGTGTACAATGGACTTGATAAAGACATGCACAAAAATTCTATGGTATCCAAAAAGAAAAGAATGCAATTCATTTTTACCTTTCATTCGGAATTAAAACAGAATATAAAGGTCATATGAAAACGTAATCGATCAGCGTTCGAATATATATTTACACTCAAAGGATTTTGTCAGTTGATCACGATCACGTGGTTTGATTGTTTTCTTTTAATGTGTTGTTATTTATTTAATAAGGTGCAAAGATTTTGAATAGTATAGAGGAGTGGTAGTATAGTTTTTAATTTGGATGTATGGATGGTAGGTGGTGGGTGGGTGTCTTTTGCAATGCAAGGAGTTACAGTCAAAAAATATCTTCACGACAATCAGGAGGTGTGGGTATAATTTGTACTGTAATTGAAAATAAATTTTGAGTTTATATACATGATTTGTGTTTGGTTTTTGGTTATATATGTGTATATGAAGTGCTTTCTTTAGGTTGACATATATGAAAGTAGACAATATTTGGACTTAGTTTGGAATCTACAAAATTACCTGATTCAACGCCATTCCATTCACTGACAACGGTGTTATGATGGTGTTGATGTGGGTTTGGATGGTCTTCCACGGAACCCTCGTATTGTTTCATGTCGGCCAATTCAACATTTTCAGTCATATCGAAGATCTCCGTAACTTTAACTTTGTTTGTATTGTCATCGGTATAATAGTAGGCATACAATGCATCGTTGTGGGTAGTAACCTGGTGTTAATAGAAAACGTAATGGTATTAATATTCGTCCTAAAGACTATTTTTTGTATTTCCATTCTTACCTTTAAAACATGCTCATAATGATCAACATCATCTTCCAAAGGTGAAGCGCCACTAAAAAATTAATAAATAATTAATATATAATGACATATTATATTTTTATATTTTCGTTTTTAAATACATACCATTCGTCTACGAGTATTGATACTCTAGGGCCATATAAACGCTTCGAGTGTAACAAACCAGTCGTATCGAAATGGGGAGGATCACAGATCTGCAAAAAAAAAAAAATTAATAAATAACCATAAACAATGTCAAACATTGAAATTCTCCGACGTTTTAATACCGCCAATCTTACCGTTATTTTATTTAATAAACGCACATGTAAGGCATTGTTTAACTGATTTACAAAATCGTCAACGACCACGCGCATTTGCTTCGTTAATTTAGGCGTAATAGAACTAAGCCTGAAAAAAGAGAGTTAGGTTATGTGAAAAATTAGAAGGGAGAAATAAAGTTAGTCGTTAGGGAATTTGATATTATGGAGTTGAATCAAATTCTTTCAAATGTTTGCAAGCGAATCAAAGGAATAATCTTTTGGAGAAACATTTGCAAAATTTTAAATTTTGTTGCTTTTGGAATTGAAAGGAGAGAAATAGACGGACAGAATAGTGTGAGGTTCAAATCAAACAAATTTGATTAGATTTTAAATTTTTTATTGCATAATTTTGGAATTCATTATATTATAAAAATAAATTGTGCTTAAATAATACTTCAATATGTATGTTATATCAAAACTAATGAGACAGAAGAAGCTCCTGCTTCAGTTTGCTTAACTCTAAATCCTATTCATAAATTTTCTAATTACTTCATCTATAAATTCAGTTCTTTTTTATTTAATTAACAAATAATTTGTAATTCATGGTAATGTTTTGGGGTTTTACGCGCTTGCAAATGTTTTTCCAAAGGGCTTTGGTAGCGTTTTACAAGTTCTATAAGAAAAGAAATAAACAAACGGAATCAGGCAAAGGTAAAACTTTGGCCATTTACAAAAAACAAACAAACATTCTAGCTACAAACGTTTTGATGAATTATGACGTTTTTTTTTTTCAACTTACTTGGAAACTGTGGCAAACAAAAAGTCAATGGGTACAGTGGCGGGCAAGGATAATAATTTGATACCACGATGTTTAAACAGCCAATTGGCCAAACCTTTATTGGCCTGTTCTATATAATCCTGTATAACATCTAAGACAGTTTGAGGCATATTTGAGGAAAGTGCATCCTGAAATTACAGAAAAAGAAAACAAATTAGCTTTTATTTCATTTTGTTCTCTGTGAAGACTTACCTTTCTGTGTTTTTTGCATTCTCTACATTCGGGATCGAATTCTTGGGGCTGTGCCACCGTTTCAGATACTACAAATGTTGACTGCACGGCCACACAGCGGCGACAATTAATCAAATTGTTACGGTGCAGAAATTGTAGGGCATCATCGAATCCTTGCTGGCAAAATTTCGATAAGAACTCCGGCCTGGGAGGAAATAGAATTCTCACAAAACGATTGATGTTCTGGCGTGATATTTCGATGCTGGTATTGGCCCAATTCAAATGGAACAGCTGGGAACTCTGATCACGCGGGCATATATCACTTTCGCCACAGAATGGCGAGACGGTTATTGTGTTTTCATCCAAAATGGGTAGATTGTCGGAGAACGCACCATCCATATACCGTACACCCCTGAACTTGGGTGGCAGTATTCCCGAAAATCCCGGTATGAAACAGGCACACAACAACGCTTGTAGCACCTCATCGCGGGAATTGAACTCGGAGACAATGACATTTTTACCATCGTATACACGGGTCATGGAGATATGCAAACGGCCACTAACACGCTTGTGCGCATCTTCGGGCAAGTGTTTTTGTAAGCCCTCAAAGAGGCATGTTTGTATGTTGAACGATGGACTAAATGGTCCCAGGGAATGTCGGCGGGCTTCATTAACAACGCGGAAGAAATCAGAAGTCATGCTACCTGCAAAGTGCAAAGAGAGACATTAAGCGAATTAGTATGGACTAATTATCATTACACAAGAGTTTATGTTGTTGATTTCATAACGAAACCCCTTTACTATAATGTGAGCAAAGACATCAGATGATTTTCATATATATATTTTTTTTTTTTTGCTAATTACCTATTGTTATTGATGCTGAGGTTAGCGACATTTTTAGATGACGTCAATTTATTATTGTGTTTTTTTTTTTTTGTTAAATTCATTGTATTTGTTAATACTGTGAATTGAATAAATTTACAATTAAGAGATAAGTAGTACTGTTGGTGTGTACAAAAAATATTTAATGAGAATTTAATCTATAGAATCCCAAATACAATTTCTAACATATTTCAGTAGAAGGTTGCTAGTTGATGTACTATTTCAATATTGTGAACTTGAAATTGGAAAATGTTCTATAAATTTTAATTTACAATTGATGACTCTGAAGTATAGGGAAATATATTGCCTTGAAAAAAGTCATAATTTCCCAAAGAATGAAAAAGGTTCATGATTTACGATTTTAGGAGACAGAAGAAGCTCCTGCTTCAGTTTGCCTAACTCTAAATCCTATTCATAAATTTTCTAATTACTTCATCTATAAATTCAGTTCTTTTTTATTTAACAAATAATTTGTAATTCATGGTAATGTTTTGGGGTTTTACGCGCTTGCAAATGTTTTTCCAAAGGGCTTTGGTAGCATATTTCAGTAGAAGGTTGCTAGTTGATGTACTATTTCAATATTGTGAACTTGAAATTGGAAAATGTTCTATAAATTTTAATTTACAATTGATGACTCTGAAGTATAGGGAAATATATTGCCTTGAAAAAAGTCATAATTTCCCAAAGAATGAAAGAGGTTCATGATTTACGATTTTAAGTAATGATTGCAATTTTCAAAGGCATATCAAATATACTTAGTATTTTATACGTACATATTTATATTTATGACTTATTATTTATTACTGGGAAGTAAATATTCCTTTGATTAGGGGCTCTCAAAGTAGTTAAAAAGCTAAGAAAATTATCAAAATTGATAACAACAGATAATAATTTTCTAATAATTGTTGTTTACCGAATTCAGTGTTACAGAGCTTCCTAATTTAAATTTGCCTATTATTGTTTAACAAGTCTAATACTATTATTGTCGATCTACTAATATTGTAATTGTAAATATGAAATTGTTTACAAAAAATACATTGACATGTCTATAAACGCCGTGCACAAAAACTGTAAACAAATGCGGTGTTGTTTTTCAATGGAATTCACATAAACTTGTTGTTTATGACGGGGAGACAACACCGCATTTGTCAGTTTCTAATTTCTTGTCAACAAAAATATTTTTCTTTTCACGCCACAGCAATCGTCGTCAGTTGACTCTATTTTTACGTTAATTCCCCATTGAATAACACACCCATTTCCTATTTACATATGGTTTACATATTTATGGATCTAAAATGTTACATTTCTTAGATTGGGGAAGCGCCCGCCGTCTGTTAGTTTTGATATCAAACAACAACCGACCTTCAACTTTTTATTTTTCTTAAACAAATCACATCAAAAATTTGTATTTGTTGCTTTCAAAATAAAAATTATCAGAAAAGTATTTTTGGTTGGGCATTTCGTAATTTTTGTTTACAAAAAGAACGAATGGAAAACTACTAAAAATAGGGACGGGCGCAAAACCGAAATAAAAAAAAAATATTCAGGGGCGCC
This sequence comes from Musca vetustissima, assembly GCF_032173495.1. NCBI lineage: Eukaryota > Metazoa > Arthropoda > Insecta > Diptera > Muscidae > Musca > Musca vetustissima. The sequence goes on from NW_026880467.1 coordinate 272,574, forward strand.
TACACACAATTATTGTCGGTTACAACAGACACATACAAGCAAACATACACATACGGTATTGCTTATATAAAAATGCGTAGAATAGTGACGAGCCTCCATAAAAATAGAGGCCAAACAACAACTTTGCTGTTTATTATCAGGGGGTATGTGGTTCCCTCTTAACTTTTCTTATACTGAAAACCACATTATACATACACATACACACATTTACACCAAACCACTGAGAGTGTGGCGTGATCAATTTACAAAAATATGTATGTAGAGATAACACACGCCCATCCCTGTTGTCAGTCAGTCAATGGCAAAAAAAAAAAACTAAATCCACTGTGTATGATCAAGGGAAACAGGTGATCTTGATAATGTGGTTACCACTGCTGGCAGAAAAACAAATGTCACGTGCTTTTCAAACTGTATATTAAATAACAACACATGTGCGGAGTATTTTGAAAACTCTCAAGGAATACTAGGGAAATTCTGAAACCGCAACATTACAGACTAACATCAATGTTAATTTATATGTATATGTGTAAATGTTTTTGTTATTTGTGTAAAATTACACAGGTTTATGTTGATTTTAGCGCTTACTAAAAACTAAAAAGCAATTGACAGCTGTCCTCCTAATCTTATTCCTCAATTAGTAGTTGTAGTATTTTGAAATTTGGCAAAAACTAAATTAGGATTCAAAGGGCTGGATGGCCTTGACAATCCCGAGAAGAATGTTTTATGTATATCACCAAAATAATAAAATATAATCTGCGATTCAAAAATTACCAAATCTTACGAAGTTTTCGGCTGTCAAAAACAAGTATTTCATGGTTCAAATGAATAAATTTTTCTATAAGGTACACCTTTTAAAAATTAGATTTTAATTTCCATATTCTTTCAAGGCCACCACAAACCATAAAATAATTTCAAACTCGTAAATGAATTCAACATTGCCAGGTAGAAAACCTTGTTATTTACAAGAAAAATAGGTTCATCATGTTATGCTGCTATTGTTGGTCATAGCCAGGCCAGCTGCATAAACACAGATACCAACAAACTCAACATACTATTTGGTAAGCCACCCCCTTTTTTCCCTTTACGCATTCCAAGGTAATTTCTCTGGTAATGTAGTTTTGTAAACATTCCGGAATTTTCCATAGCCCGGTATTTTGTGAATGTAGGTCGTCGTCTAGAAATGTTAAAAAAACGCATAGTCCTCTCACGGTCAACAACCTTCAGCAACAAACATAACACACCATTCTGCCGCTGCTGCTGCCGCTGATTTTCTTTTGTAATATGAGGCGCGACTGAGGAAGGAGAAAATACTCTCTTCTTTTGAGAGACACACCCCCTTTTGTAATGTTGGGTAAATAATGAAATACCGGTTTAATGGCTGATGATATGGCAACATGAAAATGGCCTGATGACTTCTGCATTCTTCACATTATTAAGGCCAACAGCAGCACTTTCCTCCCAAACCGAAACAACAAATACACAATATACCGTATACGCACAGGGAGAATGTTGCTTTTTGGTATGCAGCAAATGACACCATCGAACGACGGACATGGACGCATTTCATATGGAGTAATACTCACAATGTAATCGGCGGCGGTGGTAGACAGAGATATGCTGCTTACGCACCAAATAACAAGTCGTAACACCAGCCACTCTCACTGTTTATGAGTGGCGGTGGCGGCGGTGGAAGACAGCCGCACAACAATAACAACAACCAACAACCAGAAATAAAATCGTATGATTTTGTGTGTCTACCCATAATGGAAATAGTGGAGTTCCATGGGCCACTGTTACAATAACAACAAATAGGCAAACATTTACAAATTGTCGCTGACGTAGCAACTTGATGTGGCGTTTGCTATGTGTTATCAATGGAAATTCAACGAAAGAGGAGAGTGAGGAAACCAATGAAATGCATTTCTTTCCGGTATGTCAGATATCAGCTGGTTTTTATTCTTAGATAGTTTATTTTACGAACCATTCCACCTACTAGTTGTCTGCCTTGTTATAAACAAATCAGATTGATATGTTTATGTTTCCAAAAAAATGTTTTGCTATGTTCAAATGAAAGGAAAATCACCAAATGGGAGGAGAAATTAAAAAAAAATCAATAAATAGAAGTCATATTTCTCTATAAGAGAATTTAAATTTCAAATGAGTTTAGAGATTGTAGATTTATAGGATTTCGTGGATGTCAGTATTTACAATTGAGCCTAATCTAATTGATCAATGATAGTGGAAATTGATTGAAATTGTTTTAATTAAAAGCAAATGACTATCCATCAATTTCAACTTAAACATATACAATTCTGGAGCCACAGCGAAAAACAAATACAAAATATAGGCAACAATTTTTAAATTATATTTTTTAATCTAGAAGCATAACTTCAAACGTAAAGATAATAGATATATAAGGTTATAGTAATATGCCCTTCTTCATTTGAAATCTATTACTACCTGCACTGCATACATATTCTAAATAATCACATTACTTTTCAATTTTACAACAATTAAATTAACATCTAGTAAACTAGGAAACTGATAAGACCCAGATGGCAAACACGCGCGCTTCTATATACTACATAGGTGGGGGTAAGTAGTACGTAAGTAAATAACAAAATATATAAGTATGGGTTTTGCACAAAACAAAAAAAAAACTATTGTTCAGAATAGCAAGCACAGCCATTATCAGTACAAGGAAATTTGAATGAAAGTCAAAATTGACGTCATGTTCCAGAGGCTATCGGCTGTTCGATTAGCTACAACGATTCTAAAAAAGATTACTTAAATCCTCGTTCCTTACGAAAAACTTATGAATTGTTTGTAATGACAAATTAAAATTTTATGTTGTTGTTTTGTTGTTGTTCCATTTTTATTTATTAAAATCTTTATTATGACAAGGTTATTATATAAAAAAAACTAATAAAACATGCTCTTGATACATATTTATGTAGATTTTTTACAACAAAGGAATAAAAAACGAGGGTTGTTTAGCAAAGTCAGTTTGTTGGAAATAAAATTGAAGTCCTATTTTCCCAAAAGATGACGTAATCAACCATCATAAAAATCATAAAATTATATGTGAATAAGAGAATAGAAACACATGAGTCATCGCTTGAAAGAATAAAGTCTTCGGTTAGATTAGTTTTTATATGAGGTAATATATTTGTACAATATCAGATTTTTCTCAAAGAAAAATTCCACATAAGGTATTGTTTTATTTGTTTCAAAATATATGAGTGTATTTAAATTCTTAGAAAGGCAGGTAGAAAAAATCGTTTAGTTATTGGAAAAGGTCACCTGTAGAGAGTTCTTCAGATTTTACTTTTGGGTTACTTCTCGGGAAACCCACGAATAAATGAGTATTTCATTTTCGAAATTTGTTGTTGTTATTACCACTTTTACTGTCATTGTAAAAATAACATAATCTTCTTATATTATTCCTATCTTCTTATACTAACATTTAAGCTAATTGTTTTGTAATGTATGTCTCGCATGAGCTATAATCCATTTGTCTTAAATTATATATGAAACAATTTAGCTTTATGTACTAATCCACACAAATAAATATCACAGTCCAAAGAATTCGAATTTCCGATGTATGTCAACTTATGTATTATTCATGCGGAATATACTCAAATGAAAAACCAAAGACCTTTACATTTATAAACTTTTTTAATATTCGCTGCAAATTAATTTTATTAGTATCAATAAATTCTCGTTGGTAATTGCAAATTTCAAAATATGGCCTTTAATGAAGTGAAATGTTAATTCCTTTATTAGCTACTGCTGAAGCCTAACCAAAAACATTACAATAAATATTTCTTTCATTTATTACTCTTCCATAATAGAGAATATTGATTACAAACCAATCCATGTGGTGATAGTGGTTTACTTAAGTCAAGAATAATGATTAGAAAATAACGAAAAAATGCGTAAGCATAATAAAATGAAAGCACTATAGCTGGCTGACAATGATGGCGATGGTGTTGATGATGATGTATTGTTGGACATATGAGGTCTCGTGTTATCAATTATAACCTACTAATACCACTAGCGAAGCGTACTATCAATTTGAGGCAACAGATGTTAGAATATGAACTCATTATTATTTTTTTCTTTGCGAAAACAATCTCAAGATTTTACAAACGAAATACTTATAGCCCTCATATATCACAACAACAAGCAAACACAATGAATAGCAAAATGATTCAGACAAAATACGATTTCAATGAATGTTTCCAATACACCGAGAAAAATTGCATGAGCATTAGGATATTTATCGAAAATCCTATTGTAATTAGGCTGTCTGTCTAGACGATTGTTAGATATAGTTAAGGGGCACAATGCGGATGATTACCCTTCTTCTTCTACTCAATTACTCTCAGTGTACTAAATTATATTATTGGCATGATATGAGAATATTAATTTAAGAAGTGTGTCATTATTTTGCGTAAAATGAACTTTAGAACTACACCTGCAATAAAAGCTGCAACAACAAAAAAAACTTTTAAAATCCCAGACAACAAATACACACACGCATACGATTTTCTATATACAAAGATATTCTGACAATTGAAAAATGGCAGTAATTGCATTGTTTCAAACTTATCAATTTTTGAAATCGAATAATGGACAGCAGTGGCAGGGGTGGGTGTTAGTAGGGTGTAGAATATGCTTATCACACGCTTTCTTTGTGCTATTTGAATGGCTATAAATGATGATCTAGTTTTGTATATGTGTAAAAAACCAATTTTTCAGTGTAGTAGCGAATTGTGTTACTGACTTTGGTGTTTTCGATCGAGTGGGGTGACATTTTTATGAGCCAATTGTGTATTGGGGCAAAACCCGATATCATTAAATAAATTAATCAGACAAAATCAATTAACAACAGCAACAACAGAAGTTAAGTACAATTTTACAAACAGATTTCATAACTTTTTGCAAAATAAATAAAAACAACTTGTATTATTTAGACACCAACTGAAGGAGTCAACGTTGTTGTTAAATTGACTCTTTCATTGTGTTGTGGTGGTAATAAAAATAATAATTAATAAAATTGGAAAATATGACGCATGTACTTGTAAAACTGATGAAAACAAGAGCATAAAAAATATATAAACCTTTGCACTGTTGCAAGGCAAGACAATCAAAATTTAAAATTGACGATGAAAATATGTCATAAAATCTCAAAGAGATAACAAAATGCTGCAAGTAATATTTTAATCAAGTTGAATTAAAGGAAAATAGGAGACCAGCTGTTTGGTCAGTTTGTATATACTTTAATACCCAGACATTTGGAGGCATCCCAGCCGGACAAGACATACAATCCTATGAAATATCTACTAATAAACTAATTTTGAGGATAGTCTTTCGACTCGTTTCGGATTGTGGTCTTGTATCACACAATTCGAATTGAGCATTTAAACACAACACAATCCTGCATTTTTCGATCAGCACTTTGTCACTTCGGTATGATTGTTTTCCTACAACCACACTCCCTGTCCTCAATATACAGATGTTTACCGTTAAAGTAAACACAACGAGAACGTTGAAAAATGTTCATTGCAAAACGTGACCATGTTACGTATTAAGGAAATAAGCCAGTCACAACTAGGCGTCATGGTTACTTACTGTCTGTCTGGATATAAATGTTTGGGGGAAACGTGTGGATATTGCAAATGTGCATCAACAAATACAATGGCCACACACATCAACGCATACTTGCTTGGAATGAATATGAACACATATTGGACTGCTTTCATGAATTAAAAAAGAAGAATGAAGCTTTTCATATGAAAGCCGTAGAAAAATTATACAATATAAATAGTCTACTCGCATCACTGAATATTGGGGAAAATGAAGAAATTCTCACAGTTAAAATTGTAAAAAAAACTAAATAGATCTCTTGGAATTATTTATTAAAAATTAAATTGATATATTGGTGTTATTCAGCATTTCTTAGTCACAACGATGGTGATCTTCAATAAAAGCAAATACTATATACTTTGTTTACAATTATCAAGGCGTGAAATAAAGCCTATCTAGCAGCTTTAACCCCACACCATGATGCTGTTTATAATAAACTATAAATGAAATAAAAGTTCAATAAATTGCGTAGCATACATTAACAAGTGTACAACAATAATAATAATACTATCTTATATTTGTTATAAGGACTTTTCATAAACCTACATAATATTGATTAACGTGTACATATATACAATATGAATGAATCAGAAAAATTAAATAAGTATTTATGATACCACAATGACCACCGCAATACTTTTTTTTAGCGAGGAGTACTGTTTCGTTTCATGAGTTTTGGATTTGATTAAATATTTATTCTGTGTTGGTTACAAATAACCATTTGACCTAAATTTCGGAAAGCATACGAATATGTTTCCAACTTTCACTTTGACTATGGCTAATATATTTCCATATCATGGAATAAAAACTAATCTTCTCTTTGTTAATGTTATGAGAAAACAAAATACCCTTATTTTCCACATTTTCCAAATTCAGATCTTTTCAACGAATACATTGTGTCATTGTTAGCTTCTTACTAAAGATTTTGTAATTTCTAAAAATAGAATCTAAGAATTATTTGCCTATAGTTTACAAAGCTTTATTGTGGTCGCCACGCACAACTGCTATGAGTTGTGTCATGTCGTGGCGTTAAATTTCTATTGGAGCACATGACAGACAATAGAGACCCACAGTCAATGTGTTTTGCCTTTGTAGAATATGCCCAAGATAAATTCCTCCAGTATTCCCGCATTGCTTGAAAAATAGAGCGTGCCAGCCAGAACGATGTTTTTTAAAAAAAACTACTGCGTTTCAAAAAAATAAATACTGCTGATGTTGACGCTCGCTCGCAGTTGTTTGGTTGAACTGGGTGATGATAAGACTTTATGTAGAGGGTATAGTGTTGCCTGCTGTTGTTGTTGCCATTGGTGACGCTGACAAGCCCCCAAATTGTTATGTTTGTTTTGTTAATTATACACCAACTACGTTGCCATTCATGTTTTCGTTAGTAGAGCATTTGAATGAAATTTGCTGGTGACCCAAACAAATAAATGCATATATTTTTTTTTTTTTGAAATGGCTATCGGACAGTCTTATCAGGCCAATGATTATGATTTGCTTATAATCAGAAAAACAATAAATAAATTGATTATGAATCAATAGTACAATTTACCTTTTGTTCTTGGTAAAATTATAAATCAATTTTGATTTTTTTTAATCCCAACTACACACTAAAACCTAAAGGAAGGTATATAATTCTTTGAACCAAATTATAATTACTTCTTTTCCATTGAAGTCAGCTGTCAATTTAATGGTAATTAAAAATCTACATTGGTTGGCGATTTTTCCGAAATAACAATACCTAATTTCAGAATCATCGTATCATTATAACTGCCTGCTACGTTCCACTTGAAACAATTCAAATTTGAATCTAACTTAAAAAAAATATTCAAACAATTTGCTGATTAGACGAACAAATTTGAAATAATAAAAAAAGAACTTACATCATTCGTTAAAAATAAATACAATTTCCAAGCTACTGAGAGATGACATTAACCTAATGATTAAATATCAAACAAATGGGTCACTTACCTAAAGGCAAATCGCACAAAAGACAACAGGCCGCCAATGCACCGGCAGAGGCGCCAGCGATTTTTTCCAACAGCAAATGTGGGGCATACTTTTTGAAACACACGGCCACGCCAACATGATAGATACCCAAAAAACCGCAGCCAGCAAATGATAGATTCATAATACAAAGAAGTCCAATAAAAATTCGAAATCAATCAAAAAGAAAAATCCGTTGCTGCTGATTCCCAATCAACAAAAACAAGCCAAGATAATAATGCAGAATTATAAATGTTAATAATTTATTTATTTGCAGCAGCACACACTACTACAGGAGAGCGATGACGATGCTTTGGTCGCCTTTGTTTGTTTGGAATTATTGTGGTGGGCAAAAACAAAAATATGACCACCACAAATTAAACAATTGACACTGGCTGACGACGATGATGATGACAACGGCTCTGCAACGTGATGTTACTTGATTTTTTTGTTGGCGTTCACGAAAAAATAAACAAATGTTTTTTTCTTCTTTTCTCTTTTCAAAGCAAAGTTCAGCGGGCTAGCTTTTTGCTCGTTACTAGCTCAGTCTGTCCGTTTTGTAAAAAAACGCGAAATTATTTCGCGTTTTCCTTTGCCCAAAGTTCGTTGCTACTTTACTATAGCTGTATAATTTACGGGCCAAAACAAACTTGTTTTGCCTTTTTGTAATATTTCACTTTCGTTTTGTTGTCGTTGTTTTTATTCCAAATTCTTTTCTTAACTTTCAACTTGTAAAAGTCGCGTCAACACAAACGAATTTACAAAACAAATCTTGATTTGTTTTCTTTTTCTAGCAGAGAGGAAGTGAATTTTAAACACACAATTAACACTTTTTTTGCTTTGTACAACAGCTTTGATTTTTTTATTTGAATTTGTTTAGCAGCCGCCTCAGTTTGAACGAACTCACGCAGTCGATAGAATATTTGTTATGAATTTGTTGCTGGCATGCCAGCCTTATTTATAGACTATTTATGTCTCTCGCTTTCTCTCGCGACGTTCGTCTGCAAACAACGTATGAGATAAACACAATGAAAGTTGTCTGCAAAGCAGCGGGCAAGACAAAAAGCGGCAATTATCGTTCAAAAATAAATTGCGTTATATGATCTGATAAATTCCGGTAAGAAGATTTAAATGTTCTTCTTTTTGATAAGGATGAAATTTCCAGAAAATATATTCCAAGAAAATGTATTTCATTTATAAACAACAACGAAAACAAACGCAAAACGCCAGTCAACTTCATTGTATTCAATCTCAGAGAAGTTTCTCTCTCTCTTCCAGAGAGAAATAGAAGAATTTTGTTAAATTTCAGTGGTACCTACTGGAAAATTCGTTGAAGGTAACTGTCACTTAACGTTGACATTTGGGTGAATTAGTCATGACGTGGGCACGTAACGTGAACGTAACAGGATTAAAACCTTTGCTGAGTGGTGGAAATTTCCATTGAATGCGTGAAAATAATTTAAAATTAACATTAAATTGATCGTGTAAGTTCAAGACAAAGAGAAAATGAGCTAATCTAACAGTAAATATACACTGAAGTTGCGAGTTTGCGACATGTTGTACTTTATTTACTTTACAATTAACAAGTTATGCAAAAAGGGATTAGAACGTTAATATCAATTTTTTGGCGTTCTAACCTATTTTTTCACAATATTTTTTTTAGTGTTTTCTTACCATTGTTTTTTTTTCAGAATCTGATGCATATCGAAATGGTTTTCGATTTGCTCTTTACAAATCTGAAAGGATTTACCACTTTGAAGTTCGAGAAGGCCAAAAGCAAACGTTTATGCAGATTTCCTTACCACCAGCCAACTATGATGATGGCCTAGTATTAATTTATTACATGTAAGTACTTATTTAGTTTTTCCCATTTTGTGACAGTCAACATTAATAGGAATTAATGGAATATTAGGCACCAGGAAGACTGACATAATTGCTATAATTTACTACGTGGTTTAATTCTAAAAAAATTCCATTGGCAGAAATTTTGTTTTTGTGAAATAAATGCACCAAAATATACCTTGATACCTGCTTGTGGCTTTATGTCGGACCTATACGGGTGATAGTCATTGGTCAAATTGGGCTCGATTGGTTAGTAGCATCCCTGTCAATGAAAAAGCCATTTTAGTTGTGTTCGGTTCTTTTCCAACTAATTCTCTTTGGATAGTGTAGAAGTGGAGCAACAATTTCCATTAATATTCAGCAAATAAAACAGAAGATCTTCAGTGGATTTCCCATATCCTTAAATATTCTGAAAATCCCTATCAAATAAAAACATCAATTGTTTCAAGACAAAATTCTATTTATTTATAGATTTTTTTTGTTTATTTAAAACATTTACAAATTATTCAATATCATTTCCATATAATATTTTTGGTTGTTCTTCTTCTTGTTATTATTTGTTTTATCGTCTTAAAACTGTTGTAAACTTCTGATGATTTTCAATATGTATTTTCTTCTACGTAATAATTGTAAAAATCTATTCAATACTTTATACTGTTGTTCTGGTTGCTGTTGTTGTTATCATTATTATTAAAGAGAACCTTAAATGTTAAAATGCATTTTCTTTCATGCTTAATGCTGCTGCTGGTGCAGTGTCCGAGACATGCTGCTGAATCAGAAACGCATCTCATTTTAGACTGTAGAAATATGGCGGTGGATGTGGCTGATGATGCTGCTGCTGTTGAGTATTTGGATGATATTGATTGTGTGTGGGGTTTCCGGGTACCGAAGTAGGGTGGGCATGGCTATGGCTTGACATTAAATGTCAATTGTTGTTGTTGCCCCTTTTCGGGGGTGGAACGTACATTTGACGTTCGCCGCGATAACGTTGGTTACTGCCACCTCCCACACCACCATTACCAGCAGCACTGTTTGCTGCTAAAAATGTTGGAGGTAATTGTTGCATGGGAGCATGTACTGCTGTTGGCGGAGGTCCTCCCTGATAGGCATTCATAGGATAATGCGATTCATCCCGCAATGGTAAACAATCGGTCTTAACCACTTCTTCGTGGTTGCCATAACCCAGGAAAAGAACAACGCAAGTATTTTCCGATACACCCGTTATCTCGGCATTATAATACTGTAACCAAAAGAGAATACAAATGGAATGATATTGTGAATCACAGGATGCACTTTAATGTAATAAATACTCACATTACCATCCTCCCAATACTTGGCCATACATAAATCACCGACTCTCCAAGGCCAGGCACCGCCTTGAGGCATCATTCCGAACGGTTCCATTGGGCACTGCTGTTGTGGCGCCGCTACATAACCACTGTTGGGACTTGGAGTTATATAAGTCACTGCAGGTGCTGCTTGAGGGTTGGTTATAATCTGTGGTTGTGGTTGAGGGGGTTGTGGCACTTGGGTTGGCTGTGCTGTTCCTTGCGTTCCAGCAACTGGAGATTGCTGGGGCAACAAACCTTGACTCTTCAATAGATTCATGGCATACTCATTAGCTTCCTTGGTTTGAAAGCCCATTATTTTGCTTGGATCATATGCAAATCCATTGGGCAATTGCGACACATAGTTGGTCTGCTGTTGTTGTGACTGGGGTTGTTGTTGGGGATTCGTTGCTGGAACCACTTGCGGTGAAGAATTTGGAGTAGTCTTGTTGGTGAAATTTTGAGAACCAATAAATTGTCCACTCTGCTGAACTTGATTGCTGGCCGATTTTTGTTGTGAATTGTTTTGTGGGGCATTCGAGGATCGCGTGGATGCATTCTGATGTCTGCCTCCACGATTTTGCGAACTACTGTAAGTAGTTTCCTTTTTGTTTTGAATAGTCATTTTTGAAGTGCTCTCCACAAGTTTGTCTATATCGACATTGCTGGCTGGCTTGGCTTGTTGGTTCTGCTGGTAGTTGCTGGCGTTCTTATTTTCATTTGCATTGCGATTATTGTTGTCACGCTGCTGATAAGGCCGGCTGTCATTGGTTCTATACTCTTGACTACGTCTATTGCCCTGGTAATTGCCGCCTCCAGAGGCCGCCGATGGCCTCGTCGTTTGATCTCTTTGATCCTTGCGTGGCGGTGGTGGCCTTTCGTTGCGATCATTTCTTCTATTCAAATTTGTACGATAGTTGGTATTCGACGTTGTATTGTTGTTGTTACCGTTGCTGACATTGTTGTTGACATTATTTGTCGTTGGAGTAGCATTAACTTCATTGTTGTTGGCCGATTGGTTAATTGAAATTCTTTCGTTATTTTGGGCATTGTTACGACCACGTTCATTGCCACGGTTGCCTTGCTTATTAGGTGGGTTGGATTTGCGTTCATCTCTTTGATTATAACTTGATCTCTGTGATTGTTGGTTTTGAGATGGGATGGTCTTTTCCTCGGGCTTGGCTCTATTGGCAGCAAAACTTGAAGACATATTATTTTCAAACTTGTTTGCGGAGGTGTTCGGTTGCGGCTTCGTGTTGCTTTCACTGCTTTTACTTTTAGTGATCTCCTTAGTGTTTCGAGAACTGTTATTGGCGGTCTGAGCGGGTGGTGTTTCAGTGGTAACCGTCTAAAAAATATAATGAAGTTTTTTTTTTATATACCAATGAATTTAGTTAGGTGACATTACTTACCGCGGGTAATTTGTCTGTTAAAAAGTCGAATAGGGAAACATTAGTTTGTGGCTTAGATGCAGCAGCCACTTCTTCTTTGGCCGATCCCCGGCCGCGCTGATTACCAACTGGGGCTGTTGCTGTTTTAGTGGGATTTTCAGCTGTGCCCTTATTTCGCCTTTTAAGATTGTACAAAGCCCTTTCCAAATTGTTGTTTGTTGCCTTGAGGGCATATTTGGCATCTTCTTCGGAATAACCCTTCTCCAATATCTTCTTGACGTTGTGGTCAAGAATGTTCTGTTGGCCACCGCCGAAAACTTTCTTCTGGCCAGCCTTAGCTGCTTCTGCAATGGCCTGTGTACGCGACGCAGTGAACTCATCATTTTCTTTGGAGTTTTTATCCTTTTCTGTGGCGGCTTGTAAGCTTTTAAAGTTCTTATCTTGCGGTAGGGCGTCACGATGGGCATCCAAACGTTTTCCAAAGTCAATCCATGGTGGTGGACCACCAGACCCGGACAGTCGTCGATTACTACGGGCATATTTCTGCATTTGCCGGGCCAATTCCCATTTCTCTACCATGTGCTCGACATTGCCGCCCAGAATTTGCACCTCAGCTTCTTTCAACACTAAAAGTCCTTGCATTAATTGTAGCTTATCAGCCTTGAAATAGAGTTTGGTTCCTGGTGGTACTTTTAGATGAAGATTTGGAATGCGTTCCAACTCCAACGCTAGAATAGAGTTGGTGCCATCCGTCAATTCCAATTGTAAAAATCTAGGTGCCGCTGTCGACTCTTCATTAGCTTTTGGCGCCGATATGTTTCGCATTTTTTGCATTTGCAAAACAATACGTCCCGGAATGTTGCCATTGCTCTCCGGCTTACTGGGTATGGCACCGCCGCCAATCTCCTTAAGGTCCCACTAAGTAAAAGAATAAAATATTGATTTTTGCGCAACATATGTTCGCAGCCGAATGAATGCGTGATTCGAGTTTTGTCGTGGGCGTTGCACCCAAATTTCCTACTTACATCCAAGGCAGCTTTAATTATTTTTTGCACATCTTCCGTTTGTAATTCAGTGGTTAATTTTTTTAGGCCTTCTTGTGTCAAGTGCCTGGATAGAACGAAAAAAAGTGATTTAATGCTTTTGTGGGCGTCGATTTGTCACAATTCCAAAATACTTACCAGCCTTGATCTTTTAGTTTTTGCAATAATGCCATTTCTAATAACACTTTTTCTGGTAATATTCAATATTTCAATATTTTTCTTTTGCAAAAACTATGTGTGAGAAAAAAATTTGCTCACTAACATACTAACAAAATGATATTAAAGTCGATATTCGACTAGTCGGTGCAAATCGATATTCGAGAACGAAAACAATAATCGATTAAACGATTTGTTTTAATGGAAGAGTAAAGTCGTGTACCCAGCAATGGTTACGCGAAAATTCAAACCATTTTTTTGAATATTTTGCTGTGGATTGAGAAAAATTAGTACATTGGCATAATTCGGACACATTGAGAATAATACTTTTATTGTAAAACGTCATTGTTATCTCGATACGAATTGTCAATAATGAGAGCAATTCATAATAGGGTTCAATTGTGTGTGATAATAGCGTTCACTGTTTTGATTGACGTTTTCGTGTGCTTCCCATGCATAATTCGTATCTCTTAACAGTCAAATTGGTGAATGAGAACAAAAAACATTCTCTCAGAGAGCGAAAACACAGTAAATGTATGTGTCTTTGGTAAATGTCAACGCATTTCATTTGTGTCATGAATGTAGAGTAGTGTCGATAATGCGGTTATCTTGAAGGGTAGTACAGTGCAATTTATGTTGTATTCTATAACATAAATGATGATATTAAGAACATGTATTTATTAATTTGTTGTTGCTATAAAATATCGAAAGTTACACGTATTTCAAGTATTAAAGTTTATTTTCTATAATATTTCAATCTTCAGATTTGAACTGTGATATTAGGCGTTATAATATCTGTACTTTATCTTTATTGTTTTTTTTTGCGTTGGCAACAGTTGGCAACTCTAGCGAATGCATATGTTTTGTTTGTCGGTAAAGTTCAGTTTGTCGGCAAATAACAGTTTAGCTTGGTCGGTCTTTCAAACAAGACGGTTGTGCGCTTTCGCAAGGAAGACGGAAACGGTAAATTTTGTGTGCGCCTTGTGTGAGTAACGGTAAATGCATTTCATACGCGTGGAATGTGTTGAACAAGACACATTTAAGAGGAAAATTCAAGTGAAAAATGCATAACGAACGTCCGCTATTTATCGCTCAACGTTGAAAATTTAATTTTTTGACGGATTTGTTGTTTTGTTTATGCGATGTCTTTGTTTCTTTTTGCAATAAAAATTGCTATTTTTTGTGGGTTTCAAAAACAAACAAAAAAGAGAAAAAAATGTGTAGTGATGTTGCTGCGTATGTGTGAATGCGTGTTTGTATGGAATTTTGGTGCATTTTTATTGCTTGCTGTGTGTGTGTGTGTACTGATTTTTTGCGAATATCTTGGCAACAGGTGTTGTTGGTTTCAAACATAAATTCAATTCGAAGAAGTAATCAGATGTCTTTAAAAGATATATTTAGATACGAAATTAACTAGACATGTCTTTTAAATCAAGATAATATAGTAATAATTGCGGAAATGTGATTTATACATAAATATTAGTAGAACATTGTCTACTTCAGATCACGTCAGATGCTTTCTTCAAAATATTTAAATTAATGAATATTTAAATTAAAAATTTAAATATATTATTAATAAATAAACGTGGTTTATAGTATGTAAAATTATGTTATGAGGTTATAGAAGAACATTCAATATAACAAATATCTTGCAAATATATACACTATAATAATTGAAATGGGACAAAAACAAATTACTTCTGTAGCCTCTTTAATTGAAAATCAATTTTTTTGGCTAATCTACGTCAGCAAACAATATTTGAAATTGCAACCAAATATTAATTTCTAGACAAAATGAATTGCTACTTATGAACTATTTTTTTTCACAGCTATTTGTTTATAAACACTCGATGGGCACTAAATATACATATATATCTCCCCCGGAGCGATATGATTTATTTGGTGAATTTTCAAATCGATTAGAACTCTGCAGTCAACAAACCAATTAAACCATATGCTAATTTTGTCACGCACGTCAACAACAAAGAAAAAAAATCCCACAATATTACACAATTAATTTAGAGATATTCGCCAACAATCATGCACACAAATATTGAATATAAAATACAATAAAAAACAAAGCAAAGCTAATAAAAAATGGCCTAAATTTATACAGACAGCGACCGATTTAGAAAATAAAAAAAAATGATACGCAGCAATAAATCGACATATGTACATTGGAATATAAATATGTGCGTGTGGGGTTGTGTGAATGTGTTAAAGCAAGTGTGATTTTTTTTTAATAAAACTTTGAAATATTTAACATCTTTATTTTCCAAAAAAAAAAATTGTGTTTGGCGCAAAAAAGCAGAAAACTTTTAAAATAGTTTTTTAATCGTATCATTGTTAGAAAAATGATATGAATGTTGGCTATTTTTTGCATTGAAACGTGATTGAAATTATTAATAATTCGTTTTCTTTTTTTGGAATTCCGCGCATGCGTGTAGTTTTTTCAAGTCAATTGTAGTGATAGTTGGCCCCGGCGAGATTACGTTGCCAAGCATTCCCTCTTTGTAATATAAAAATAAAAAATGAAATAAAATTCAATAACGTGAACAGACAAAAATAACTATATTCAATTTTTCAAAAAGATAAAAGTTCTGAAAGAATATTTAATTATTGTTATTTAAAAAATGCGTGTTTCTACAAAAATGGCATTTGTCGGAGAATATAAAAGCAATTATTGTTTCATGCTGTTGTTGAGAATTTTTTGAAGGTAAGAAATCTATTGATATAATATTAGAATAATTATAAAATGGCAAAAATTATGGGGACTATACCTTATCATGGACCGATATTTATACTATTTAGTGAGAAAGATTTGCTAACCATTGAGAACCAATAATATATGATTCTAGAAAAACGTTTTTAAACCCTCCAAGTGTAGAAAATGGGCCGATGTTTTTTGATTTTATGTAGGAAGGATGTTTTCCTAGGGGAAAGAGTTTGAAAACTTGCCCGAAATTCCAAACTTGGACTAATATTTGTAATTTTTTGTAGGAAGATATTCTATTTAGTGATAATCCAAAATATAAGATTCAGACCATTTGGTTGAAAAACGTGCCCAAGAAAATGGAAAAATTTTAGCTAAGGTTTTCTACCCAGTGAAAATCCAAAATATCAAAACCTGTCGAAAAGACTTAAAATACAGAATAATGGGGGGTACTGTTTTATACCCTAAGAATCGATCGATATATCCCATTTCCAATAGCCATTTCAATAACATCACAGGAGTAGTAGTAATATATGTCAAAAAATGTCAATGCCCAATCTTAAATATTGCGGGCTCTATAATGTCTATGGTATTTATTTCGAGATGTTGAAAATATTGGATGGTATACTTATTAAATAATACTGAAAGGAAAACAATCCTCTGGTTTCCTATCGGAATGGTGGAATTTTATTTTTGACGGACTTCTTATTATATTAACAAATTCAATCGGATCGAAATCGATATATACAGCTCCAACCTTTGTTTAATTGACTGTTCTTGAATTTGTTATTAAATATGAACCTAATATTTCAAAACCATAAAAAATTACGTGATGCGTTTAACTGTTTTTGTTTCATATCTATGCCCAAAGGTCACAAGAAAAAAAGAAAACTGGCAAAATGTCTTAAAAATTTAATTACAATTTTAGCGGCATTTTTTATTTGCCTTTAACAAACATTTTTGGGAGGGGTTTTCAAGTACTCATTGGTATATTAACAAGTGATAAATATTAGTTAATCATAAAGTATAGTAATTAACATGAATAGTTGTGTCTGACAACAATCATGCACGTTGCAATGTCGGGAAACAACCTTTGGCGGCAAATTAAAAAAAATCATGATGATGACAATGTTTAAAAATTTAGTCATCATTGCGTAGAAGCGCTAAGTCGTCATCGTGCATAACTTCAGTGCATTCATACATCATACGCACACACGGGCACACCATACTAACCGAATGAACTCATTTATTTTGTACACATTTCACATATTAATGACGTTAAGAATGAGAAAACGAACGACAATAACAACAACAATAATACCAACAGCAACACACATTGCAAAACTTATGCAATTCCACCATGTTCATTGGCGAAGAAGAAGAAGAGGAAGAGCACCGATATCAAACATTAACAACAACTCGCAATGACAATGTGTCTCTCCGGTTTAAGCTCTCATTGTCTCTTTAGTACGCGTGTGTGTGAGGTTTTCATTCATGCATTCGCTTGCAATCATGATCAACAAATAACGGAAAAATTGTCATACCTTGCCAAAAAAAAGAGAACCAAATGCACACACATAAATATCTGAAGAAAAAAAAAAACAGCAACAAAAAAGAGTAATAAATTATAAATTTAATTGTTTAATTTTTCAACATTTAAGCTTTATTTAAATGACACATCATGTCCCATTGAGTTCGACGGTTTTGTTTTTTGCTGTTATTTGTTCGTTTGCCTGTCCGTCCGCCCGTCCGTCCCTGCCATTAATGTCAGTTTTAGTCTTTTAACTGTTCATAATTTATTTACGAGTTTAATCCGATAATCCCAATGTGGCCCATTATGTCGGTGTCTGGTTGTTTGTCAAGCTGCCGTCGGTGGTCGTTGTCTTGTTGACACTACGGCTCAGCTCTCGCTGTTGTTGCTGCTGATGTTTGGCGATGACTTGGCACGCTTTATTTTGCATTTCATATTTTTGCATTGCATTGTGCTTTTACATACTTGTTGAATGTGTGACGAGTAATGAATGGTGGGAGTGGGAGAGAAAGAGTAAAGGTAAGCCAAATAATAACAACCGAAACAGCCTTGCTATAGCAATGCTTATTTGTTGTTGCACAAATATGTTGTGTATTGGCATTTGTTGGTTGGTTTGTTTTTTTATTCTTTTTTGACTTGTCATGAGTTAATTTAGGCATATGGAATTTACAATTTGTCCATACAAATTGTTTTATGTCGGCTTCGGTTACAACATACATATGTTAAACAGAGGTGTGTTTTTGTCATGAACAAATATATAAGCCAATCAAGAGTTATGACTAGAAGTCCGGCACGTTGTATTCTATTAGAGTAAAATTATTTAATTGTTTATTTTTAAGTGTATTGAAGTAAAAATATACATATGTATATTTTTATTGTATTTAGGATTGCATATTTCAAAGAGTGAAGACATTATATTTATTTGTTTTGAAGACTATATGCACTCAAGTATGTTCAATTAATTAATATTTAATAACTTTTAGCAATACATTAAACATGGAGTGTAAATTAAATATAAATAAGCAGTAAAAATACTCGTATATTGTGAATTATAATTATGAAGTATATCATAGTTTTATTGTTTAATTATATATAACTCGCCATTTGGTTATGGGCAACAATAACGAAACCAAAGCAGATAAATATCACTCAGCCACACGACATAGCCAAACAAAATAATGGTTTTGTTTTTGTCTTTTTTTTTCTTTTTGTGCGTGATATCATTTTACATAGTACTATGGCAAAATGTGATGACAGCTAATAGTGAATATTTTGAAGTACACAAACAGGAGCGAACTTGTATTGTATTGAATATTATTTTATTTAATAAGCAGAAAAAATTGTGTGTCATTATCTTATCTTTGTAGGTTTTCGTCTTTTTTATTTTGGGTAATATATGGCCAACATTATTATTTGAACTATTTAAATTGACTTAAAAAACAGTGTCATTGTACTCTAGCTAGAAATATAGATAATGGAATTTGCCAGACCTAGTTTTTTGCCGTACCTTTTTTATTTATTGTTTCTTTATTTTTATCATTATTTTGAGTAGGGAATTCTTTTTATTATCCGTGAAATTGGGTTGGCGAAAATTTATTTTTATAGAAAAGTAAATAATAAATCTCAATATCATCAAATAATTAAAAGAAAGTGTATGAGCATTTAAATATAGGTTAAAAAAGAAACACAGTCGGCTACGGTTGTAGCGAACTAGTAGGGACCAAGCAAATTAGTTCGTTATATCCAAGGCAAGGCAAAACATAGGCTAGAATAATAAATAATATATTTACAGTAAGAAACGGGTAAGTTCGGGTAGTTCATTATAAAAAAAGTTCGCTATATCTGTAGTTCGCTATAAGGGAATGAAATATGTCTTAAAACTTCGGGACCTAGAAATGTGTTTGCTATACAAAAGAAGTTCGTTATAAACGTAATTGACTGTAATTCGAAACTTAAAATATATGAAAATATCAGAACATTGTAGGGGGTTAAATTTGATTTTGAAGCTGCGTTTGTGGAAGACAAAACCGTTAGAGAGGTCATTTTAGAAAGAAGGTGAAATAAGTTCCAATAATTAATTATTTGGGGCCGTCAATCTCACCTCGTCGATCTTAGAATCATAGGTACTCGATCATTTTCTTCGAGGTTATCCCCCAGAATCCGTTGACTTCCGCGACTGCTTATTTTGATTCACACTACAGTGAACTCTCGATAATGTGAACACTCAAACTGACATGAGAGTATTGAAAAAATCAGGAAATTGGCGGTAAAGCTGGTCGAATCGGAAATGTGAACAAATTCGAAAATATGAATTACCCCGACATTAATTAGTTCACACTATCGAGAGTTCACTGTTTTGGATGTTCAAATTGTCGAGAGTTCACAGAATCAAGTAATAACGTCGATTAGTTCGAAAGAGTCAAACTTTCTATAACCTCATTCAAAATATCTCAAATCAATTGGGACATTTATATAGATTTATATGTCATGTTAAATTATTGGTAGCAAGATTCGACACCCAATGAGTTCCTAATTTTGGTTAATGTGATTGACAAGCATGCCCAAAATATGGGAGCTACCCGGAAATATGGACCAATATTACAGAATTTTTCGTTAAAAAGGGTGCCTAACTGGACGTAGAATTTTATTCTGATCAAAAATATATACTCAGGGGAATTTTGCAAATGAAATGATAAAATTAATATAAACTCCACCTTTTTTTATGGCGGAGACTTTAAAATTTATTCTCGTTATCTTTGCTGCTTAGAATCTAATAAGAAAGAAATAAAGTGTCGGAAATTGTGAACTCGGAATCAATATACTTTCTTTAAAATAATTTGTCCAGCCTTGGTCTGTAATTGACTCTATAAATACTTCAGAATATCATCTATATTTATCATAGTTCACTAACATTAAATGTAAATACTGCTCCCCCTATGATATTCAATAATAGTAACCCTTACCAAAACGCAAGCTAACCTCCAGTCACTGATACGCTCCATGCTAAACATTGCTGGTGGTGGTAATTGGTAAATAAATAGGTTATCCATTCGCCATCATTTCATTGTTAATGCGGTGTGGTATAATAAGCGTTAAATTATGGATATATGTCAACGACGACCTATATCATCGGGGGCACATGCCAGTTTAGCGTATGCATATATATTTGTGTGATATGTTACAGAAAAACACAAACATGCCTTCGCATTTTGTTATTATTGGCTTGTTGGCTGGTTGCTGCTACTGCTGCGGGTTGCAAACATTTTTCACCGACAAATGTCAACAAACAATGCTGGGAAAAATTAATTTAAAACAGAAGAGACAAATGTCGTTTGCAAGGCTAATGAAATGGAGCCGCCTTAGGAATTTCACAACTGATAAAAACACAATATTTATGCATAAAATTCCGAAATTATCAGGGCACAAGTCCAATTACAAACAAAGTTCTGACAAATTAATATAAATTTGTAGAAAATGTTGCACATAAATTACCGCAATACAGTGGCTTCTGTTATGACAGGCAGGTGATAAATGTAAACAGTGGTAAACATTGTCACCACTTTATGTACAGCCCACAAATGTCATCATAAGCAGTTACAGCCTTACGGGAGCAGGTGATTACTGTAAGCAGTGGTAAACATTGTCACCGCTTCATGTGCAGCCCACAATTGTCATCATTTCATTTAATGGACTTCCTAAACCAATTAAAAGCCAGTGGATGGGGTGACTATCAATGATTCAACTAATTTAACAACTTTGCGACACTTTATTATTTTATTATCCCCCAAAAAAAAAAGATGCAGGCTTTTTTATTGGGCTATTATGCTGCTGAGGGCAATTTGTTCTCAATTTACTTTGTCAATTACGAAATTCTGATACTTGGTCGGAAGGAGTAAAGTTTTATAAGTTTTTATTGGTTAGCAGAATTTCAGATAGGGAGAATATTATTTGAGTTTGTAACAATGTCTTACTTATAGCTATATGGCAAATAGCTACTTTCTCTGCAAAGCAAGGAAAATGGGATGTAGGCTCTCCCCACCTCTTTATATAAAACCTTGTAACAAATGAAATGACTTTGTTTTGGGATGAAACGAAAAAAAACTCAAAGTAGAAGAGTGCGTATTTCACACACACATATATGTAGCTGTGTATTTTCCCTCATACTTGAGCACAGGAATTCCACATGAACAATTTTTCTACTAAAAAAAACTTCATTGGCCAAGTTTTTGTGTGTGTGCGTGTCATGTTAAACAAATAAATCAAATCGTTGAATATTTATCTAAGCCACTACTTTGTGCCCTGACAAAGTTGTACCAATGTAAAGCTCTGCAGTAAGAAGTGCTGAACAGAGAAGTCAAGACTAGTAGAATTAAGCCAAGTTAACCGAGCAACCATCCATGGCATCGAATAGCAGAGAGACTTATTTGAATTATCTCAAAGTGGCTTAAGTGGTGGTTCGGCAAAACAATGCCAGTGAAACCGAATCAACTACAAGATTTTAATCTGCAATGACTTAGAAAGAGCATGCAGATACCTTTATAAATGGAAGTTGTAATATGTGTGAGATCAGTTCGAATCGAAGGTACCCTATATAAAGGTTAAGGAAAATATATGACACTAAGGATTGGGAAATAGTCGGGAGGAGACGCCACATAAAATCTTATAAGCTACATTTTTGTAGAATATTGCGAGGATGTAAAATTACATCTGGTCATAATTAGAGACCATTTCAATAAATTAAGGACACACAAGAAATGCAGTTAGAAGGACGAAATGTTTCTAAAAAAAAAACATAATTCGATTTTATTGGAGCATTGTAATATCACTTACACACAATAGTTTTAAAAAAAGATATAAACTAACCCTTCATGTATTGTAAGCTTCTCAGCAAACAAAAGATCGTTGATCTATGGCGAATTTTTCCTTCTTGGGTTCTCATATACTCACCAAATTCCTTCATCCCCAATAGGAATTTTTCCATCCCGCCAGACCATGAGCTCGATTTTGTCTCACAGCGTAATACTTCCAAATAATGAATGGATCATATACGACGACTAAATCAGCAACACATGGAAAGAAATTGTAATTGGAAGATATGCGAACCCAATTTGTGACGCACCCACTCTCTTTTAGACTGAATGTGGTCTTAGGTGTCTAATTTGCATAAACTTGTTGGATACCGATGTAGTGTAATTTGCACATTGGAATTATATCAATGAAGAGGAAAATAAATGTAGGTATGGGTGCATTGGGATGTCTGTATCTGCCATCTTTAAAGGCCTAAGCTTTAAAGCTTCTCTAAAGTCTATAAATCCTTCTTTACAACTTTCGATAGTCTTCAAATTTCTTCATTTTGTGTAGCGCATCATTGATGAAGAGTGCGTAACAAATAAAAACAATAAAACTAACAACAAACAATCAGCTCAGATAGTCGTTGAGGTTTTTGTGGTTTTGTGAAACTAAACAGGCCTTAAATATTCATGAAGAACTGCCACAGCACACAAACACCACCCCCCCCCCCCCCCCACACACACACACTCGAACCAAGGACGTCTATGATAAACCTCTACAAAACATCTATTACCTCCCGGTTACGCCCATAGATTTCCTTTATTACCTTGTTTTTGCCCATTGAAATGCCATGTAATACCATTGTTTCAAATCAAGAAATAAGAAGAAGGAGGAAAAAAAGGAATAGGAAAATGAAGCTATTGCCAACAATATGAAAGAAGGTTAGATCATGGCTAGACTTAATTCTTGTTAAGTACAAGAAATGTATTCAACATTTACGAGTATTGAACTTTTGTTAGGGCATTTTCGCGTGATAAGTGTTTTTATTGGCAGCCCTTAATCGGAAATGAAATCTTTTTCAGCTTCCAAGAGTATTGGGATAACAAGTTGTCTGTTCGTCTGTTTGCCATCTATCCATCCCGACAGCCAGCCAACCAGCAATCCCGTCTGACATAAAAACAGAAGACATTGTCCCCGTACACATCTGTTTCCATTGTGAATGGAAATTGATGCTATATTACGAACGTTGTCGTTGTCCTGCTGTAACAACAAGTTCAAATTGAAATTGATACAATTTCTTGTTTGTGGCGGATCGAATCAACCTCTTCAATTGGATATTATGTTCTCTTTTGTATTCTTAGACAAAGATTTGG
The DNA here is from genome assembly GCF_032173495.1 of Musca vetustissima. Classification (NCBI taxonomy): domain Eukaryota; kingdom Metazoa; phylum Arthropoda; class Insecta; order Diptera; family Muscidae; genus Musca; species Musca vetustissima. The sequence goes on from NW_026880467.1 coordinate 296,380, forward strand.
ACACCTCCTTGGCCCTCCTCTCACTTGTTAGGAAATGTTTGTCTCTGTGTTTGTGTGCGGTAAAAATTGCCACAAGAAAGACGTGATTTTATACGAAGTTAACCTCCAAATGTTCATCCTGACCACATTCATTTAAATGCCTTTACTTTATAGCTAAATTGCCCGGTAGCATCCTACACAGCAGATTGCAATCATTGAGAGGCTAGTTGTTGACTTCATTATCAACCACCCCCTCCTCCCTGTCATTGTTGTTGAAAGTTATGACAGTAGAGATAAGGCTTCCCCTCCTCCTACTAAATGTAGCTGTTAATTTGATTTAAATTTGACTTTGTATGTGGCAAGTGGAGAAGTGTAATTAGGTTTCTGGTAGCAAAACCGCTGTTCTGTTGTCTTAGTTGCCTTGGCAATGTATCCTTGATTCGTACACCCCTTCCCTCCTAAATTACCTTGTTGCAAAGGCAACGGGAAATGGCTTGTACTTATGATAAACATTCTATGCCGTCCTTCTGCTTCACCTTTTCGTTGGCTTATAACGTAATCTGGATATTCTCTTGAGGTTTTCAAGTAGTTACGAGTACCAGACACAGTGACCTAAACAAGAAAAGTTTTTGATAAAAAAGTTAGAGGTAGTTTTTTTATGTTTGTTTGTGGAAAAATATAAAAACGATGTTAAAATTGGCTTTTGTTGTGTAGTTTTGTCAGTTCATCTACTGGAAGTCAGAAAAAAAATCTCTGATGAAGAGTTAAAAATCGGTTGTGAAGGATAATTGTTTGTCATGCCATAGTTAGAAAATAGGTTAGCATATTAAAGACATTTTTTAGACATTTTTATTTCATGCAAATGAAATTAAATGAAGGTAGGAAACCGAAGCATTGATTATTAAATTTCATTATCTTTATAATATAATAATTAGGTGTATGCTCGTGATCGCTAAACTCAAAAACTAGTATGGAGTGAATAGTGTTTCTGTGTAATTTGAAGTTCGCCCAACAGATGGCGCAATATTCTGTCATGACTTTGCAACGGAGCCAGACTTGCAGTGAAAATAAAATTAATAATAAAAAATAGATAAGATAGACAGGTGGCCGATAGGGGCGACATACAGTCTTCATACCTACATAAAAATTACAGTAATTTCGTCTAGATCCTTGACGAGGCCTTCATATGGGGACTCTGCAAAATCATGATAAAATAAAGAGCTTTTATTGTGCGGAGGTCTATTACTTTTCGATAACTTTAAATGTTAAATTACAGTCAAATTGATTGGAATTTGGAGGCTGTGGTCTTGAAAAAAGGGTATATTGAACGGCGACACAAAATCGAACTCTAGGTGAGCATATTAAGAATTCTGAAGGAAAAATTTACTATTGGTCAAATTTTTAAGTTATGGCGGGATGGATTTTTTGCTGGTAACTTAGAAGTCCAAGAAGAAAAATCTCACTTTTTTGTATGCGGCTTTTTTAGGTTATTGGTGTTCGATTATATGAAGATGAATCGGGTAAAAGTGGAAAAGAACTATGAAAAAATACGAATATCGACTTCTCGTATTTGGGGACCTTATATAAAATATTATGAGCGACATTTTTGTAGATTCAAAAAGTTCGTCTTGGGGTTTTCAAACAAAACAATAATAGTGATGAAAAGAGATTAAGGATGAAACACACACACAAGGACTCCAGATAGAAGGAGTATAATCTTCATTCGATTTGACTAAAGGCATGACATAAATAAGATGCAATATAAGTAGGTGGGCCCTGGGGCCCGGCCCGAGGATAAAATATTCTTCATTAGATTTGACAGAAGACATGACATCTCAAAAAGTAGCTGCATTATTCGGATACAAAAATGACAAATGTTTTTCTCCATGCACTTTAGATTTACCAGGAAAAGATTTATGACGCCATGACTCAAAAACTTGACAAATTTGTTCTTCTAGATTCCTTATATACGCCTCAAAGGACTTTCATTCCCATAAGAAATTTTCAACGCCCCAAAATCTTGTTACACAGTGCTCTATGAACTTGAAATTGTATTGAAAATATCCTGCAAATAGGTCAGAAGCTCCTTTATAAACGTGTATGCCAGCATTTCAATTTTTCTGCCAGTAGGTCCCCCATTTTTAGAAAATCTAAAAGGCCAGTTGGTTAAACCTTCAAAATACCGATTGTGACTTGTGCAAAGCAGTAAATATTAGGAGTAGGTGTAGTAGACAATTTTTAGGTTGCAAAATTCCGAAATAACCTCCATCAAATGAGCATGGGACTTTATATAGGAGCTATGGCAAACATAATCTAATATTTTTTATTAATTTCTCTTTCGAGATGAGCTACATGATCGGAGTTGTTTAACCATCAACAACGCGAAATAGTCAATATAAAATATATAAAAATGGGTTCGAATGGGCGCTATGTCAAAACATGGTCCTGAATTGAAAAATGACTGTGGAAACCTTTTTCAACCACAAAGACCCAGAATGCCAAATCATCCGCTCTTTAGTTGGAAAAAAACTGAGTATCATATACATGCCTTAGGTGGGACAGGAATTCTAAATACTTTTTTTAACAAACCTCGTAAAGATGCCTCCCTTACTTCCCTGAACAATGATTTTTAATTTACTCCAGTTATGGCTAGTTTTTCTCTCTTGTGAATATTAGCTTCATTTATTTCTCTTACATTTGAAAAAAAAAATTAAATACCCCAATGAAATTAGAATTTCCATAATTTCGACAATACCCGTTGGTCCATAGTTTTTATAACAATAAAAAATTCTTTAGTTGTAATGAAATTTTCCCATGGAAATTCTAAATAGCGCCATTCAACTTGAATATTTTTTCGTGGTTACTCTCCTAATGACAGAGAAGATAATTCGGTGGCTTTTATGTATGTGTGTATGGGTGTGCTGGCATTCATCTATGAGTAGTGGTCCTCCATTGACAAGTAACAGCAGCAGAAGAAGTGGAAAAATGTAACTATGAACGTTGTTGTTGTTGTTTTTTTCACATCGAATAGTTTTTCTTTGTTGGCTGTTGATTGGCAGTTTTATGGCTGTTAATGCCTTTGGATATGTTTGCGAGAAAATATCGAAAAGTTTAGTTTTTTTGGTTGCTGTTGGCACTCTCGTTTGTTGTGCATTTAAATTGTTTTCAATTAAAGTTTTTCCAAAGCCAATTATTGTTCATTTATGTGATACTCAAAGAGGAGAAAAAAGCAATTTAAACTATCTAAGTGAATTTTATTTATTTTTATTAATTGTAACTTTGAGACTATTAATTAAATGCTCAGATTAAATGAGGGGAAAAGGATTTATTTTTCTTTGGTATACAGAAATCAGAATATATTATTTTTCTCTCGTAATTTTTATTTTATTACAAATTATTAAATAAAAGACATTATTATACTTCAATATTGCCTAACCTAATATATTTCCCTATTAAATGTCCATTTCAGGACTAAATTGTCCTTTTTGTCATGCATCGTGCGAATCAGTAGGAGTCCTTTTAACGATATGTTTTTCTTTGTTTGTTGTTTTGCTTTTTATTTTCACAACAAAAGCTATTGGATTTTTTACCAAATAAAATTGAAAGAAATTCCGACACATCCTGCTGTTGTATACGTGCCTGAAATATGAAAAAACACTGAAATTTCTTATGAAAAAAAATCACTGCCATGAAGAATAAGTTGACTGACCTCAAATCAACTATATAAACAAATCAAATCAAAGTTTATGTGTAAAAAATAATGGAATGTAACAAAAATATAAGTTTTGTTTTAGGAATCACAAACTTGACTTTCAAAATAAAAGATTTTTTATATAGCAATAAGGAAGGAAGAACGCATAGAAAATATGAACAATATTTTGAAAAAAAGTTTTATTTACATCTTGATTATGGGTGGAGTTCAATAGTTTTTTAAGTTAATAAAATAATCAATGTAGTGTGGCAAATCTAGTTTTGGAAACTACGGCGCAGGACCCATATAAAGGTTCTGAACGTTTTAGGTAGTTTTAATGGGCACCTCAGGATGGAGGTCATAAACAAATCGTATAAGGTTTTCGACGATTTTAGTTCATTTGGTTGGAGGTCATAAAAAATATCTTTATGATTTTTACTTGTTTATTGTTTATTAAAAATTTATATATTAATTTGAAAGTGTCGGATTATTCTTTAAAAATTCATATTGTGATTTGTTCTTCTACAAAAATTCCGCTTTAAAAGCTCCCTTCCCATAGGGCTCCACTGCATTTGTTTCCACATAGTAAACACCATCCTTGGCTGGATATTTTAAATCACCCATTCTCTCCGCTAGCCAACGGCAACTTGTCAAATCTAAAATCGTATAACTGGGACATTTTAAAACCAACAATTCTTGGTTTTCAACCGGCAACCACATTTCTGTTATAAGCTGATAAGCACGAATATGAGAACATGACACATCCTTCACATCACAGCCAGGTTGTTGTACACCACCATTGGGATAATAATCGACATGACCACAAGGTGTGCGAAAACCCAAATAGCCAGCATTGGTGTGTACAACTTCAACAAAATCAGCATCATCGGCGGTTAGACGTTCATCATGGGGTGTGGATTCGTTAAAGAAAACACCAGCCGGATCTAGAGCAGTTATGCGTGCTAATTTTTGTTGTACACGCTGATGGAGGCTGTGCCCGAGTACCCCACTTATTTGTGCACCCAAACTAAAGCCAACTGCATGCAGTTGTTGGAGATCTAAATTGAAACTATCATGTAGTAGGTAGACTAAATCTGCTAGGGCTTCTGCAATTTGCGGAACTTTTAAGGCACCTGCTGCAAGATCGTCAGAATTTTCAATTACCTCACTGTAATCGACAACAATAACATTGCCATCTTCCAGCTGCAATTTGGCGTTCTTTACCAAAATGTTCATTGGGTGGTCTTTATTATCCGCTATGCCATGAATGGACAAGCTGGGAAAGAGAAATGTGGATTTTATTAGTTAAATTTGGAAGTATAGTCGAAATTCAAAAGTCCCGAAAAAATGTTCCCCTATAATTTTTATATGCCTTATAGCGACATAATTTCGAATAAATAACAATCGAAATAGATTATAACAACAGTCAAGAGAACGGCAAATTTGGTGGCTATTAAAGATAGTAACTATAAGCGGTATCATATAACGTGCAGAACTTTTTGTGGTACTTTCGGATAACGTCGATAGAAACTACTTACGTTGTCGGTTTCGTGGGATTCAGAACATTTCGTATCACTGACTCTACATTTGCCTCCAAAGGTTGTGGTATATCGGGATTTTGCCTTGTGTAAACATAATATTTCACAGAATCTTTTACATTCGCATGGCCAATAACAGCTGTATGAATTCCAGTGGGAAATACTGCAAATAATGCCAGCGGGAAAATAATTCCCGACATTGCTCCGCAGTGAATGTTCATGGTTTCGATTTAAGTCGAATACTGTTTTGAAGAAATATTCTCAGACGTAAAAATGATTGGGTCTTTCGTGAAACGTATTGGTCATTCATTGACAAGATAAGATAATTCAACAAATAATCTAATAAATTGCATTTACGGAATTATTTATGGTGTGGGATATAAGGCATATCGAACCGTGATGTATTATTGTTTATTATTTTTTTTTTTTACATTTAAAGATAAAATTTAAAGGGGTAAAGTAGACGTTTAATATTTACAAAAACATTTTTAGTCATTGATTTGTCATAGTTTCGAACAGTTATTGACATTTTTAGAAAAAGAGATCGGGTTTGATGGGTGAAAGTTTCTATGAAAATAAAATAAGCTTCGAGATCAAACATTTTTACTGATCTTTTTTCATGGTCATCAGCAAACAATATATCTTATTAACACTAACCTTTGATGAATTTGTTCTTCTGGGATCTTTATATTCTAAACAAGGGAAATTTTCAATACACATCATTTTGGTGTTTTGATTTTTACAGAATATCTGATTAATTTATAAGTACGTCTTTTATAAATTCAGAACTTTATAAAATCACTTCGAGTTTCACCAACTTTAATCTATTTCATAAACACATTTTCTCTTTCCGAACCTTTCGTTAAAAATATCACACAAGAGAATGCCAAAAAATGAAGACGATGAAAACAACAAAAATGTGACAACACAATAACGAAAATGCTCATAACTTGTTCAATGTACGCACCACATTTACAAATCACAAGGACATTCGTCCTTAATAGGCCCAGAAAAAATCAATAACAGAAATTGAAAGAATAATTCCTATTTTTTCTTCTACTCTATTTCTATGAAAAATTGCAATTTTCTGACAATTCTGTAAAGGACTACTTTTTGTTGCTGTGTTTCTTTTTTTTTGTAATTGAATGCATTCCTTGTTAATCGTTTGAAAATACACAAAAAATTGATAATTAAATTTGACAAATTAACAGACAACTATTAAACCGCCTGCTGTCTGATAGTAATTAAATACCAGATTAACACATGATTGCACACTCACACACAAACACAGTCACACCTCTCTTACATTGACTCACTTACAACTTCGATTGGAGAAGGATCAGCCTTTATATAAAGGTTCCTTTTTCAGAGGTTTACAAGGATTGAAAGCTCTTACAATTACATAAATTTGCTATAGGTAAATTTTTGGGTTATGGCGGGATTGCATATTATTCGGCTTCAAATATCGCGAAATATTGCCCAATCTCAGAATATAGAACCACAGAAAGTGAAATTTTCGTGGAAGTTGTGTAGGGTATTATATTGTCGGCCCAGTCTGACTATACTGCTCTGCTCACTGGTTAGATATTCGTTTTCCGTAACCGATAAAAGTCGATCTTAAAAATTGTACTATGTCTTAAAAATTGTACTATGTGGTCATTAGTTTATAAACTATAGAATATTCTTGTAAAAATACAGTTTTTGCAAGCAATTTTTTTTTTTTTTTTTTTTGAAAATTTTGAAATTTCTTAAAAAAACTTTTTCGACTTAAAGAAAAATTAAATATGACTGCATCTCATTCGAAGAGACTCTACTGTATATAATTTTAGTTTGAATTCATGACATGGCAAATAACTGGTTTTTCATCGCTTAAGAAAACTTATGCAGGTCAATTTGAAAACAATTTTCAAAACAAATCTAAAAAAACCTATGTTAAACACAAATTAGCTGGCTTAACAGAGTGATATCAAATATGTGAAGTGTGTCTGTCTCTTGAGAAAAAATCTATTGTTTATTTTTTTATAATTATTTTAACCTTTAACGCTGCAACGAATGCAAGTCAGCGCTTAAGTGAATTTTGAAGTTAATAACCACAATTGTGGAGGTAGCAACAAGCATGCATTATCATGAAAATGAAA